>NC_084954.1:25133820-25433820 GCF_949316205.1 Platichthys flesus
AAGCATACAAACATATCGATTTTTGATTTTTGAATCCGCCTCAAATTGTACACAGTCATAACTATCCGTGCACTGAAATTGCCAGATTTTTTTAATCAAGTTGCATTAATTATTCTCTGAAAAATAACAAAATTTTTTTGAGTAAGAGCCATGAATGAGTTGATATGAATATAACTATTTTGGGTAATGACACAAGTTATTTGAAGGTTTGTATTTTTGCGCCTCTGTTTCAATTAAATTTAATTAATTAATTGATAATAATATTGCAAAAAAAAAGGACTAAATATCAAAGGTGTATTATTTGGCTAACTTGTTATCTATGTTTATTGATTCTGCAGAAAGTAGGTCACAGAGGATATTTAAAAATCCAGTATATAATCACACATTTGGTATGTGTCTGTTGGTGTCAGTGAGGTAAAGCTGTCATGAAGCCGGGCAGGGGAGAAGTCGGACAAAATTGTGAACAACTTAGCTATAAATGCACAAAGGATAAAATATAGTATGTGTGAGACCAGTGTTAGAGCATTACATGATACGATACTAGCAACACACTGTATTCATAATGGTCTGTAACACACTGTATTCATAATGGTCTGTAAATAAAAGATGGTAGCTTTTGAAAGTTAATTATTAAGGAGAAAAAAAAACATTTTGTCACAATGCTGCCTTTACCTGTTTGCTCCAACCTGCGAATGAAAATGTAACATCAAAAGCCTGTGTGTGCTGTTGAAATACTCAAAATCCGCCTGTACATGTGAAGCAAGACCTTTCAATCCTCCATGTTAACAATTCTAAATTAAATCATACCCACATGAAAGTGTTTTTCTATAATTGAGCAGGAAGTGGCATAGATTAGCAACATTTTCATTCATTTCTCCATATCATCAGGTAATAAAGAGGTAAACTGAAATACCTTGTTTTAATGATAAAAGGTCAGAATGTTTGGATCACCTAACTTGGTCAGAACAACTCTGAATAAACACACGTCACTCAGTTTAACAACGTGTCTCACTGATTTTTAATACATCTTGAGAATGAAAGAGACAGAGATGGCATTATAAAGAAAATATGTGAGACTGACAGTGTTACAGATGAATGAGTTGAAACAGGTTTGTGTTGGTGATTATTCAGGACCTGTCTGTCAGTGCATCAGTTCATTCTCAGGAAGGATTTACAACCACAGGAACCACAGGATGATGTAAGCAGCAGGATGATGTGCCACAGGATGATGTGCGCTACAGGCCGATGTGCGCCCCGAGATGATGTTCGCTGCAGGCCGATGTGCGCCCCAGGATGATGTGCGCTGCAGGATGATGTGCGCCACAGGACGATGTGCGCTGCAGGACGGTGCGCTGCAACTTGATCTGTGCTGCACTATGAAGTGCGCAACAGGAGGATGCGCGCCACAGGACGATGTGCACCAATATGCGCTGCAGGATGATGTGCGCTGCAGGATGATATGCGCCGCAGGATGCCGATGTGCGCCCTAGGATGATGTGCACGGCAGGATGATGTGCACTGCAGGATGATGTGCGCAGCAACATGATGTGTGCTGCACGATTAAGTGTGCCACAGGACAATGTGCGCCGCAGGACAATGTGCGCCTACATGCGGTGCAGGATGATGTGCGCTGCAGGATGATGTGCACTGCAGGATGATGTATGCAGCAGGATAATGTGCCACACAATGAAGTGCGCCACAGGAGGATGTGCGCCACAGGACATGTGCGCCTATATGCGCTGCAGGATGATGTGCGCTGCAGGATGATGTGCGCTGCAGGATGATGTGCGCTACAGGCCGATGTGCGCCCTAGGATGATGTGCGAGGCAGGATGATGTGCGCTGCAGGATGATGTGTGCCGCGACATGATGTGTGCTGCACGATGAAGTGTGCCACAGGACAATGTGCGCGGCAGGATGATGTGCGCCGATATGCGCTGCAGGATGATGTGGGCTGCAGGATGATGTGCGCCACAGGATGAAGTGCGCTGCAGTATGATGTGCACGGCAGGATTATGTGCACTGCAGGATGATGTATGCAGCAGGATGATGTGCCACAGGACGATGTGCACTGCAGGACGGTGCGCTGCAACTTGATCTGTGCTGCACGATGAAGTGCGCCACAGGACGATGTGCACCGATATGCGCTGCAGGATGATGTGCTCTGCAGGATGATGTGCCCTGCAGGATGATGTGTGCCGCAGGATGCCGATGTGCGCCCCAGGATGATGTGCGCTGCAAGATCATGTGCGCCGCAACATGATGTGCAGCGCAGGATGATGTGCATCGCAGGATGATGTGCGCCACACTGTTAAGTGGGGCGTCATTGCTAGCTCTACGTCCAACCCTCCTCCTTTATCCGGGCTTGGGACCAGCAAAATGAGCCAAAAGACACACTCTGAATGAGCAAGTTTTGTAAGTTATGTTTTTTTTTCAGAGTCCTGAAAGGGTTCAGTTTCACCACGTTTCACACTAGAGGTCTGGAAATGTCTCGATTCTAAGATGCATCACGATGTGGACTCTGCATCGATGAAGAGACTGAACTCAATGACTCATGAGGTACTGTCATTTGCCAGCATCTCCGCACACAAAACACATTGAGGACGTTGCTCAGTCGTGCCAGTGACGGTGAAACCAAACTGCAAATAGATGTGTTTGTCTGCTGATACAGTGTGTGTGATGTTAATAAAGTTGTAACTGCAACGTCGTGGTCTTGTGAGTGTGTTTGTATGTGTGGCTGGGAGCGACTTGCACACGAATAGTGAATAAGTATGTGTCTATGAGAAGGTGAGCGGAGCGTGGGGCGGAGCCCGGCGCCTGTGTGTTTGTGCTGTCCGCGACGCACACAACACTGTTCAGGAAGCCACTGCAGAGGGGCGGCTCTTCAGAGCCGCGGGTTGCAGACCCCTGTCTACGGCGAAAGAGCGATTTGTATACTGCTCCGCCGTTAAAGAGATGCGGACGTTAAAACATTGGGCGCGCCACACAGTTTGATAATCACTGCTCTATACAGTGGATCCCCCCCCTTGTCCGTTCCATTTGAGAGACCCAGAGGTGAACTGTCCCCCGCGCCCCCTCCCCTTCCCCTGTCTCACACAGCATTAAACAGGGGCGCTGCAGTTGCAGGGGGCGCCAATTTGCCAATTCCACACACAGTGTTATGATAGATAAAAGAAAACCGCTTCGCGGTCCAGATGACTTTTTTTTCCTTTTTTTTTTAAAGTGCTCGTGCCGCACCCCACGTGACATGAGAAGGTAACGCCAAAACCGCCACTGACCACACAGGTGTGCCAAATTGGAGCTGTGGACACCTAAATATCTCACTATCACATTGAAAACAATGTTAGACTCTGTGCTGATGAACTGCACTCTAACCTAACTACATATGACATTTGTCTAAATGGTGTATTTAGACCTTTAGACTAGATTTGTTTTACAGCAATCCGAGTATAGAGTCCCCCCTGTGGCAGCTTTGTCAATCACATGATGGTTGTCACTTCATGTCACCTCTCTGCCTCCCGGTCTCAACCCTGCCCATCATAGTTTTAAAAGTTGAATAAACCTTGTCATATTTCTAGATATAGAAATGAATGTCGTCTCCCTATGCCTATCTGACCAGGTATTCCCTAAAAACTTGGAAAATCATCTGCTAAATTTACATTGTTCTCTGAACACAAGAAGATGACATGTGACTGTAATGTCATCACTTGTCAGATGAGACAAAGGCAGGGGCGGACTGGCCATCGGGAATACCGGGGACATCCCCGGTGGGCCGATGGCCGAAAATATAAATCCAACGGCCCATCACTATGATGTACCGGCCCACGCCCATCATCGCATCAGCCCTACAATGGTTGAAACAGCAGCACAAGCGTAATTTTCTCCAAAAGCTATACCTATCTATTCGCACTGACTGCTTTTATACTGCTACTCGCAATCGGTCTTCACACTCATGGTGACTATTTTTCGATTTTTTTTTAAGTGTCTTTTAATATGTGTTTTACAGACTTCGGAAGTCCAAAGTAAGAAAAGATCTCCACCTTATTAATAAACACCTCTAAATTGGTTCTTACACAGCCGAAGTGTAGAGAATTTGGATTTGCATACATACACGCAACGCGGCACCCAGTTATACGCATGCGCACAACCCATGAGGCCCAGCTCTTCGTTGCCTTCGTTGTTTTGGAGAGTGCGAGAGCATGCCGTCGGCACCAAAACGAAAAGGTGGAGCTGAAAAGCTAAGAGATAAAAAGAAAAAATGTCTGGAGAAAGGTGCCTCAAAACATTTAAAAATATCAAATTTCTTTGGAAAACCACCGACTGGTGACAGTGAAAAGGTAAGATAACCCTAACCCCATAGACCGTTATGATCTGGTAAAATAAGCAAGCTGGTGTTGTTGTCAACATCTAGATTATCTATTTTAACATGTTAGCCGTAGTCACTGGCTTACAATTGATGAGCAAGCTATCCATGGTGGTAGTTGTAAATAGGACAATCTTATAATTTCTATTAACCTGTGACAAATAAGTTAACCAGCTAGTTTGTTATGCTAAAATCTAAAATTATAAATAATGTTTATATGTTATCTAGATTGTTAATATGTTATGTAGAGGCGTTGACTTGGCCAAGTATAGCATGCATTTCACAACATATTAAACAAAATGTTAATATGTTATCTAGATTGATGATTCAGCTGCTGGAAGCAGCAGCCAGGGGCATGAGAGCCAAGATAAGAGCCAGGCATGTGTCCATCCAGGCAAATTGGTGGATCCAAATGTTATTAAAAAACAAACATACATATATGATGTAATTTCTTTGTAATCATCCAAAATAATGTTAAGTGTATGGGTATTTTTCCCAGAAGGCCACTGACTGTTCGATACGCGCGATCCATTGAGTGGGCAACGCGGCTACTTAGTGGGCCGCGCGCCGTGTATTGAGTGGGCCGGTCTGACAGAAACTCCCGGGCCACTTTTTTCCCCCAGTCCGCCCCTGGACAAAGGCCCGGAAAAACCTGAGTATCATGTTCAGAGGGATTTATCAACAACAACAACAAATATTTTAGGTCCTTGTTACGGCTTTAATGTTCCTGTTCAGTGTCCCTGTTTTTCTCTCATCTCTCTTCAAGCTCCATGCTGATCAGTCATCATCGATCTTTCAGAACTCAGCCTGGGATTTTAACATTTTTTTTTCTGACATTTGAATCAGCAAATGATGCAATATCTATTCAAATAAACATAAACTTTCTCACAGAAAATACGAGACATTACAGCCTTATGCATTACATAGGGGATTTGTTAATTTCTTTTTATCATTCCATAAATCTGAAAACACTGTTAACCACTCTTAAAAAAGTATACATACATCTTTTTTAAAATAAAATCTAAATGAGTCAATTTGGGCCAATCAATGACTGACATGTCTTTCAACCAATCACCACATCTTAATTATTACCATCTATGGTCTCGTTTCGCTTTCTAAAAGTACACATCCAATCATAATGCGTGATGAAAAGGGGAAGTACTTCTAGCAGCAGCTTTAACCAATCAGCTGTCGGGGTCATTGAGCGTTCTGTACTACAACCAATCAAAACGAAACAGAATCCAGTGCCTTTGGTGGGCTCTGTCTGGAGATGCCACCAATCAGACGCGGGGCTTTGTCAAGGTTGGTTTGTGCGCAGGAACAGAGGGACCGTTGCTGTCAGTGGAAAGGTACGAGTGAACTGGAGAAATATGTCTACTGGGGTTTATGGTTCAGTTCTGACTAAGCGACTCTTCTTCTGTGTCACTGCGTGTATATACTGTGCAGGCTGCTTTACAGTAGCGAACATAGCTAACTAGCTAACCAGCAGATTAGCTCCTTCTGAAACTCAGATTCTATTACAGGACAGATTAGTAGCTAACGGCTAGCTCGCTAACGTGCCTCGGTGCTGATGATTGAGCTCCGGTTGTTACCGAGCCTGGGTCCGCTCGCGGCTCTGCTTTGATGGGCCCGGGTCTTCGGCGTAAGGAAGCTAGCTGCCGGCCTAGCGGGAGAGGCTGACACATCCCGTGGGGCTAACTGGTGTTGGGCAGTGGGTTGAGGGGAGAACCGTGTTTATGTCTTACTACGGTAACAGAAAAGCAATACCTGTTAGGCACTTCACCAAACCTGGTAAAGGTTGGTCAGAAAGTGTTCTGTGATTTCTGTCACCAGCTGTCTAACATGACAGAGAACTCCAGAGAGCAGCCACGCTGCTAACTGTCGTGAGCTTCATAGTGGGTGGGGTAGCCCAACTTTTTATAAAAAAGCTATATTATTTCCTGCAGGGTTTGACAGCGCACACAGCTTACTCTATTGGACTCAGGTCATCCATTTCTGATGGAAACGTTTAGATCGTAGCTCCTAAAGGATGAAACCCTCCAGTGTCTGCTGGTTTAGTTTAGGCAAAACCATTCGAATATCCAGAGCTGAGAGCATACTGCAAGCTGTTGGTGATGATGTGGGAAAACCTGTTGAGATGTGTGTATGGCTGATCTGGAGTCGGTTTGGTAGGATTAAGTAGACATTATTTAATTGAAAGTATGGATTTTTAAGTGTAGATATTCTCCATGTAATTTGCATACAAAATATCTCTAAAGAACCAAGGATTTCAACTCAGGCACACATTAAATGTAACCTGGTTCTGCAGGAAAACTAAAGGACCTGTTAACGCTGGTTCTAAAACTTGTACACGATTGTTCTGGTCATTGTAATAATTATATTATACATTTAGTTTTATTGTTTGTGTTCTACCACAGTTCAAATTTCCATAATAGAAACATGGAACTTGGCCCAGGAAATGATGTGCATGTGCCTCCTTAGAAATATGAGACCCATCACCCGGATGCTGGCGCTCTAATTAAGGATCACAAATCCAAATTTGAAAAGGCTCAACTCTAGAAATGTCGCGATTGACTTGAAATCTGAGACACAAGTTTTGATGTGCTCCATTTTTGATTTAGATTGTTTATTCATTAAAGTTGCACTGGAGTAGATATGTTATACAGAATAATAGACTCAGATAACAGTCATGATCATGAATGAGTGATTGGTCATAAAGCAGTTCAAAATACCTATGTAAAGGTAGGAATATAATTCATCAAGCATTTTTCCACTCATCATGAAGTTTGGTGTTTTGTCCTGAGTGGTGGATTAAAGTGATGTGAATCAGCAGTTGCAGCAGAACGAGGAAGCTGCTGTCTGAAGTTCTGTTCTTGTTAATGACTGGCTTTGGCCCACAGTTACAACTGCTACTGAATTTCACTGAGCAGCTGTGTGTCGTTAGAGGGAATGGAGACACACCTGTCTTGCGCACATGGTTGTAAAGTGAGGTTAGATTGATAGAGACCCTAGCTGCCAAAAACGGACTCAGCCACTTCTTCTAGTTTGGTTAACTGTCGTGCGTGTGTATGTGTTTACGTGTTAGAGGGAGGTAGAGCACATGGGGTGAGCAGTTCAGTGAGGAGTAATCCATATTAGCTGTTGGAAATGAAACTGGTTCACATTGGTTGGTACTTGTGTCTATATGAAAGTATGGAAATCATTGAACTCACGATGTAACTTACCAGTCACAACAGAATGTCTGACTGGTAGTGAGACAATGATCTGGATTAGCAGATCGCAAAATCCGGTTTTGGTGTCTGTCTCTTGCTACTTTTCCTTGTCTGTTAGTTGTAACATCCTAAGGGTTGGGAGGCGTGCCCTTGTGTCACATTACCTACCAGGACACCAATCCACATGATGTGACCGAAGCTGTAACTCCAGCTTTTTTAAATGTTTTTTTTATCTGTTATTCTCATCAAGAAGTTTACAGATTAATCAAAGAAACTAAAGATAAAAAGTTATCAAAGACAATGATGATAATTTTAGGCAGTGAAGAATTCTATATATTCTTGTCTTTCTGCTGTATCATGTTCGAGCCCACAATATGAGTTAAACTCCAGCAGCGCACAGTGTCATATTAATACATGTTGTCACATCACTCCCTGAGCAGAAGTTGAAATCCTGAGCTGTGGCTAGAACTTTCCTTTCCTACACTCAGTGTTTCTGACACAAAACATAAAGATGGAAGTGCAATTCTTCATCTGTCAATTTTCTGTTTCCCTAAGGGTTATTATGTATATAAGTGATTTTCAACCTTTTTTGAGCCGCGGCACATTTTTTACATTTGCAAAATCCTGGGGCACACCACCAACCAAAATGACACAAAATGACACTCTATGGCCTAACACAGTAATATAGTAATATAGTTTCTTAATGTATTAAAAAGCACTATTTCAAAAATATTTCAGCCCTTTATTATTCTTATCTTTTAATGAGCACAAATTGAATCAGATTTATGAAACAGTCTTTGATTTTTACCTAAACTTTATTTAACGGCGACATATTATACCCATTTTATCACAGTTGATATGGTTCCTTGGGGTCTTAATGTCCTTTTAACCCTGTCTAAAACAGAGTGACCTGTTTTGAGTGCCAATATTTACTCCCGTCGTTTACTCGCGCTTCATTGAATTTCTTCACTTTGACATTCAGAGCACTGGGCAGAAATCACATCGCGTCAACACCCACCGTGGGCCTTCGCGATGATTTGTTTTAATTAAACAGTCGGATTCCCCTGGTCCGCACCAGTTCTAAAGGCCAAATTATACTCGTGTTGCACGGACACACGCATGCACGCAAGACACGCAACACGCCCCTTTCGAGCCCTCTGGCGGCTTGCGTGCGTCCGCCAATTTTTCTAACTATACGACAAAACGACGCGAGCCTCACGCAGCCCGCAAGGCTTGTGATTGGTCGGCTTACTACATCCCGTCCGGAGTCTAGTTTCCGGTTTCATGCCCCACAATACGCGGAAATCACGGAAGATTTAGAAGAACGAATATGGACCAAATAGAAGAGCACTTGGCAGAAGAGATCCGAAAGTATGACCACTTGTATAACCAGTCACTGACTGGCCGATTGGTCCGCCAGAAATAGGCTATGAGGAGCCGGAGTGGCGATGTAAATACAAATTCGACGAAGAAGAAGACGTCTCTTCTTTGTGTGTTTTGTTTTCGAAAAATAAAGTTACTCCGCCTAGTGTTCTGGCGATGAATTGCTGTGTTGCGTTAAAGGCATTAGGCCTTTAAGGCCTAATTATAGTGACTGGTTATACAAGTGGTCATACTTTCGAGTCCTGCGACTGCAACAGTCCTGCGACTGCAACCGCGGAAGGCCACGCAGCTGCATCGACGGATCCGTTTTGGTTTATGCTTCCTAAACGTGTTGCGCGTGTTGCAACGCAATTCATCGCCAGAACACTAGGCGGAGTAACTTTTTTTCGAAAACAAAACACACAAAGAAGAGACGTCTTCTTCTTCGTCGAATGTTTATTTACATCGCCACTGCGGCTCCTCGTAGCCTCTTTCTGGCAGACAAATCGGCCAGTCAGTGACGTGTTATACAAGTGGTCATACTTTCGGATCTCTTCGGCCAAGTGCTCTTCTATTTGTTCCATATTCGTTCTTCTAAATCTTCCGTGATTTCCGCGTATTGTGGGGCATGAAACCGGAAACTAGACTCCGGACGGGATGTAGTAAGCAGACCAATCACAAGCCTTGCGGGCTGCGTGAGGCTCGCGTCATTTTGTCGTGTAGTTAGAAAAATTGGCGGACGCACGCAAGCCGCCAGAGGGCTCGAAAGGGGCGTGTTGCGTGTCTTGCGTGCATGCGTGCGTCCGTGCAACACGAGTATAATTTGGCCTTAAGTCAGCTGCTAGGCGGAGACTCCCCCCCGCGCGAACGGAGGGTTCCCCCAGCGGGCGCCGTTGCTGAGGTGATCCGCAAGAAGGGCCGACACGCGTCCAGAGTCGCCGCCGCCGACCGCCGTACCCGGTCCCCTCCAACGGCCCGCCATCCGCACCGGTGGGGGACACCACCCCGCGGTCCAAGAGAAAGAAAGCCCCCGCACCACTGACGCGTGGAGAGGAGGGCGACGGGGCGACTGCTCCCCCAGCCACGGCACGTGCCCAGCGGTTTAACCACAAATACCAATGATATCGGTGAAAGTCAAGTTTATTACCGATGTGCAGCTGTCGGTAAACGAGGCGAATATCGGCCGCTACCAATGTTCGGCTACCAATTTTACATAGAATGTCGAGACCTTAAAATTTATAGAGAAACCCAACAGTCCCCACAATGAGCAAGCACTTTGGAGAGAAAAAACTCCCTTATTTACTGTAAAAAAAACCTCTAGCAAAACCAGACTCAATATAGGCAGTCATGATATATATAACGTGTACAAAAAAAACTTTTATGTGGCAATAATAAATATGAATATGAAATCTTTTTAATTTGTCCAGAACAGATAGTAGTAAGTCCTTTTACATGTGTTCTCAGCATCATCAAATGGGCCCTCTCAGATACTGCAGTCAGTGCTTGAAATTACAAATCAAAACAATGAAGATGGCTTTCTCAGAAATGCAATGAAAAGGTCAAGTGTGACTCTGCTTTGTCATAGAGCAAAGTGGAGAAATGTATTGGCTGCACAAGAACAACGACCTTTTTAACGAATTAACTTCACACAGTAAACATGATTGGTAATAAGTCAGTGTGTGATGCTATGCTAACATTAATAGTGGTGTTTTTTCTCAACCCAGTTGTCCATCCAGCACCATGGGAAAGAAGAGTCGAGTGAAGACTCAAAAGTCGGGCTCAGGAGCCAGCGCTGTGGTTTCACCGAAAGAGATGATGAATCTCATCTCTGAGCTGCTGCAAAGTACGTTCACTTTAAACCTCAACACCCAGTTTTCACCTTCTTTCATTTCGGACACTCTCCCAGTCCCCACACCTTCTCATGTCTAAATACTAACTCCCTCTAAAGAGAGCTGGAGATTTGGACAACATATGGATTTTTGAGAATAGTTTAATTCCACATCACTCCTGGAAATATAATATTTTTCTTTTTGAATAACAAGATCTGTAGGTTTCTAGGCTACAAGAAAACATGTCATCACTCACAAATTCCAATCAAAATCATGCTTACAATATTTGAGTGCTTTCCTCCCCATAGTGCTGTGTGGTAGTGAACAGAATCTCTACATATATAATTCCGCAGAAGCATTTTTCACTTACAAAGTGGTGGCTGCTTGTACTTGGGCAAGATGCTGAACCCGAATTGCCCTCATAAATTCTAGTCTTGATGACCAGTCTTAGTGCTTTAGTGCCGCCCAGCAGTTTAGGAACTCATAAACTGATTTTTACTGGTACCTGGTACGTGGCATTTTGGTATCGATTCTAATTTGGAACCATGTTTAGGGTCACAACCCTACTCAAACAAGAAATGATAATCCCATAGTTTCCATAGTTATCTCCATTTTAGGTGGTATCACAACAAAACCTCTGTCCGACCTGGGCCCTGACACTTTCCCTGGAAAAGAGAAGAAATATAATCTTCCATACACGACCAGTATGTCATAGGCACAAAGATTCTCATTGGGATTAGCACTGACACTGGACTCATATTTCCAATAACCTAGCTGGTCATTTATTGTGCTCTCATACTTTTGGTGCTATGGTTGTTAAACATGTAATCAATTAATTCCATGTAGTGTAATCAGTCTTAAATGGAACCTAAACATGCAGAAAACCTGAGAATTTAGTCAGAGAAAGTAGACACAAGATTGTAGTCTGCTCCAGAACCTCTCAACTCTGCTGTTTATCTGAAACAGAACTCTTTACTGATTTAATCCTGAATTAGGATTAAAGTCAATTTAATGTCCTTAGTGTCCATCAGTTGTTTTCTTTAACCAGGACTCTTTTATACTTCACGGTTTTTAGGTTTCACAGTCCCTGTTGATGTGCTCTCTGTGCTGCTGTGGTTCACTTATGCTTTTATGTAGTTGCAGGTTAACATGGTATCATGGTCGTAGTGTGTGTGTATGCTTCAGCCAAAATGTTTATGGTTACCCTGTGTTTTCCCAGAATGTAGCAGTGCAGCACCCTCTGCTGGTAAGGAGTGGGAGGAGTACACCCAAATTAGAGGCTTGGTTGATAAGATCCGCAAGAAACAGAAGGGTGAGGACATGTACACACACACACAGAAATGGTTTCACTATTTCATGTCTTTTAAGTTTAAGTGAATTATCTACACATTGTATGTGTTTTCAGGTATGTCAGTGGTGTTTGATGGTAGTAGAGAGGATTACATCCCAGAACTGATGTCTTGGGCTGAGCAAAATGGAGCTTCCTGTGACTGCTTCACTGTGACCAACTTTGGCACAGAGGGCTACGGCCTGCGAGCCACCATGGACATCAAGGTGAGCCCTGAAAGCTTAATTTAATTTTCTTTTTTTTAAAGGAGCTTCTAGGGTCTGCTGATCAGTATTTCTAGTCTGGTCCACGGATGCCACAAGCTGATCATGTATTAGGAAATAGTTGTTTAAGGAGTTCCATTTACTTCCCATTCCTACATCTAAATATCTGATCCTGGAATTTCGTGTTTATGTGCATGGTGCAGGCAGAGGAACTGTTCCTGTGGATTCCAAGGAAGATGCTGATGACAGTAGAGTCAGCCCAGAACTCTGTTCTAGGTAAGAACTTTTTACGATGAGCTCATTACTTTTAATAAAAGTGTTTGTTAGGAACCTGCATCCTTCTGAGAGCAAATGTGATCGATTTACTGTAGGAGAAACGAAAAACTACCACATGTTAAGTATCTTCTCTAATGTTGCATAACATAATACCAGTGAAGGCTACATATACAGTTCTGCAAAGGTCTGGCCATCCTTTTTATTAATGGCAGAATAATGGCTTATCTTGGCAAAGATAAGACAAGTCTTATCTTTGCCAAGGAGGTTATGTTTTCATCAGTGTTTGTTTGTTTGTTAGGCAGTTTATAGACTTGATTGAAATTTTATAGATGGCTGGGATGGAAGGAAGAACCTGTTACCTTTTTTTAGTGGATCCAAATAAATGGGCTTTGTCTTTTCCTTGCAGCTTTTTCCACAGAATTATTTCCTTCTATGTCTGTAGTGCGTGCATGTGCACATAAGCATGCACAAAGAACGGCTCACACGCAACAGATCCAGAGTGATAGATACATAAATTAAAGAGTGAAAGAGAAGACCTCAAGTGAGAGACATGATTTGTATGTTGCATGCCACAGCAGTTGTACAAACTTTTTAGACAATAAAATGCTGCAAAAGGTGCTCCACACAGCTATACAGTGAGACAACTGAGTACAACACCAAGTTAGACATCTGTTATTATGAAAAGTGTACAAATTATGAAATCATTATGAAACTGGTGGGACAAATTAGAATAGGGCTGCTAAAGATTAGATTAACAATGTAAACACTACTTTGATGTGGAGAGATAGGGCGTTAGCCTTGGGGGAAGTATATTCTCTCAAAATGCTTCTAGTTTTTGTCTCTTTTTTTAGGTAGATGAAACAAACAAGAACGAAGCTTCATTTTTCAGGAGATTTGATTGACTTATTTTCACTTCAGAAAACTACATATATAATTCCCCCTTGGGAAATCTTTGCAAACAACTACAACAATGGTTGAAAGAAATCTTCCATTGTGACATAGGTTCTCATTACATTGAAAAATATTCTAGCAGGTTTTAATCTAGATGTCGTTCTGCAAATCAGTGTCTTGGGTGGCTACTGTATTCTGTTCCTCCACAGTTGAACATTTCTTCACTTCTCACTACAACTCAACAACACCAAGGTTGTTTAGGCTGCTCAGACCACATTTGTCCTGTATCTGACTGTACTCTCTGGTTCTCAGGTCCTCTGTACAGCCAGGATCGCATCCTACAGGCCATGGGCAATGTGACACTGGCCCTCCACCTGCTCTGTGAGCGGGCCAACACGGCTTCCCAGTGGCTGCCATACATCCACACTCTTCCCCAGGAGTACGACACGCCACTTTACTACCAGCAGGACGAAGTGGAGCTGCTGCTGGGTACACAGGCCGTGCAGGATATTCTGAGCCAGTATAAAAACACTGCACGGCAGTACGCCTACTTCTATAAACTGGTCCAGGTCAGTGGAGACTCACACCCACATACACACACATACACACAGTTGGTACATAATTGTAGTCACTATTAGGGATGAGCGAGTACACCTTTATCTGTATTTGTTCAACCAACTAAATATCTGTATCCGTATCTGTACTTGGAGGCCGGCGGGACTTAAGCTGTAAGTGGGCAAGAACGTTGGTATTTTAAGCCTGACATGGATATTTAGGATTAGAAGTTGCTACATTTATTGGAAATCTATTTTCAGAACCGCCTTGAATTGAGCTTAAGATCAATGTTATTGATCACAAGAGTAAGAGAACTATTCAGAACAAGTTCTTCAGTGACTCGGCCAGTGGAACTTGTGTGAGCCTACTGGCTCTCACTCACTCACTTGTTTTGTGGAGAGGAGCACTCACTCAAGCCGGGCTGGGTGTAGTCTGACTCGGCCAGTGGTTGGTGACAAAATATGATCATAGATAACGATGTTACACAGTAGTATCCTATTGGACAGAGTGGCTGTGACAACGACATTATTGTGTCGTGTGGCGCTGCTGCCGCAGCAGCAGTGGTCTTTTTATAGGCGCTGTGTAGTGGAAGAGCTCTGTGTGTGACTGGCCTATCAAGGAATGATTTGGACACAGCTATCCATTGAAGATTTCCGTTCATCTTTTTAACGAATTCATCATTTTGTGCTACTGAGCACAAAATTTCATTTTCATGATGTTTAAATGCAGCCTCATAAACACTGGAGCGAATCAAACAAACACTTAGTTACTTCATGTGCTGATCAGTTCCTGATAACTAGTTTCTCTGGTCTCAGATGCTCAGAGATCAGCACCTCAGCTTCTTGATCAGATCAGAGCAGAAGCTGCAGTTGGTTTCTACCGAGCTTCATTATCTGTGTTCGCCTCCAGTATGACCTGCTCTCGCTTTTTGTTTTAATATTTCACCAACTAAAAAACATATTTTTAAGCTATTAGGCGGCAGCTATATGTTTTTATTCATTTCAAAATAGGGTACTTCTTATTTCATACATTTTTCCACAAATATGGGGAGGACTCAAATAGCCCTTCAAAGTTCTGTGTTTAATTTATTTCAAAGTAGGCCGACACTTGCCCGTGTATTTTGTTTGTTTGTTATTTTGTTGCTTGTCTGTTTGAGAGGCCTGACTGCTATGTTCAGAGCAAACTTGAAAAAAATAAAATATTAAGCCATGGTTTAACTGCACTATAGGCTGAGTCCTTGTTTACCTGAAATGTGAATAAAAATAAAACATTTGCATAATGCAAGCCAATCCACTTTTCCATGTTGATAAGAGCATTAGAACGAAAAAAAATTATGGAAAAATAAATAAATGAATGGACATTTAGAATAGATACAAATTTGCGAATAATTTGCAGTTGAGAACGCAACATGTCGCCATGGTGACTAAGGTTCGCCTGTACCTGTGCAAGAATGATCTGATCTGATTTGCAGATTGAGCTCTCAGGTTTCTCATCAGTGTCATTCTTTTGCTTTCACCCTAGAGGAGAATATTGAACTCAACGATGATGCTCTGACATTTGACTCTGTCAGAGAAGTGACTGACCGCAAGTTCGCCCACATCTTACTCAACAAAACAAAGTGTTATCGTGGCATCATAAGGCACCTATGCAGGACCTGCTTTGCCAAAGGGGGGACTAGTGGAGATGTTAAGGCTTTCTGCCATTTTGATCGAGTGCAGGGGTCCATTTTCTTCTCAGCTAGTAGATGGTGGGCCAGAACATACATTTGCAATCAGAATATCTGGTGACTGTGAATGCCACTCCAGGATGTTCCTTTCTTTTTCTCAACCAAGCTTTGGTGGACTTGGAGGTGGGCTTTGGATCATTGTCTTTCTGGAAAGTCCAATGATCACCAAGGTTTAATTTGTCAACAGAAGGCATCACATTCCTCTTTAAAATGGCCAGGTATTTCTGAGAATCCATGAGGCCGGGTACACGATCAAGATTGCCAGTTCCTGCCAGAGAAAAAACGCCCAACATCATCAATGACCCAACATCAGGCTTGACCTTGGGGATGGTATTCTTATGGTCATAAGCCTGGCCTTTTGCACGCCAGACATACCGCTGGTCGATATGTCCAAATAGTTCCAGTTTGGTTTCATCAGTCCATAGAACTGTCACCCAAAACTCAGTCGTCTTATCCAAATTCCTCCTGACATATTCTAGTCGACCTTTCATTTTCCTTGTGGAGCTGAGTGCGTCTTGGGGTCCAGCCATGAAGTCCTTGTTTATTCAGTGCACGTCTTATAGTTGCCACTGAAATACTTGTACCAGCTTTATCAGGTTATCCTGTACGTGTCTTGCAGTCACACAGGGGTTTCTCTTAGTTGTTCTGACAAAGATGCTGAGGACCCTTGATGAAATGTTGGGCTTTCTTCCACGGCAAGGCAGGTTTGAAGCTGCTCCATAACTTTTAAAGTTCCTTATAATGCTCCCGATGGTGTCTCTTGGAATATACATTTTGGGAAATCTTCTTATGAAGTCCCTTCAGGTTTAATGAAATAATCTCCTCTCTCAGCTTTTGTGGAAGCTCCTTTGTACTTCCCATTATTGCAACTCACCTTGAATACCTTCAAGTGTGGGGTTTATATATGCATCACAGTTGAAGCAAATTAAGGATCATTATAGAGTTCCTAAAGGCTTAATTATGTTTCAACTCCACTTTAGGCCATAATAACTGTCAGACAGCTTTAAAAACAACAATATTATATAGGGGTTGAATAATTGTGATATGGCTATCTTAAAAAAATATACTACATCATGCATTTTCTGTGTTGATTTGATGTATCACTCAACTCATAAAGAAGTCATCTGAAGCAGAATCTCGCTCTTTGAAAAAACTGTAATTGATAAATCCTTAAAATCTTTTGGGGGTAGAATGTGATGTTACAGAATGCTTACTGAACAGATATTCTGTCACCAAATTGTGTTGTGCAGCCTGAAACAAACAGATGCGAGCTGGTGCCAAGGTTTTGCCCAGTTTTATATAGTCACATGCGTGGGAGATTCAGATTTAATCAGCAGTATATGCAGTGAGTAACTGGATGGATTTGTATTTGTATTTATATAGCGCTTTTCTAGTCTTGATGACCACTCAAAGTGCTTTACACTACAGTTTCACATTCACCCATTCACAAACACATTCATACAGTGCATCTACTTGCAGCACTTTTGTTATACTATACGGTGCGGGCGAGACGGGCCGGTGGTGCGCCCGGAGCCCCGGGGGGCCGGGATCCCACCTCAGCCGGCGCGCGCCGGTCATCTTAAGTTCACCGAGGTGAACTAAAGGTGAATATTAGATGTGCTAAGATGTGTCCAAGTGTCTGGACATTCAAATTTGACTGGAAACATCAACATTTACCAGTGTTAATTTTGGCAGCTATTTTTAATTTAGTCTTAGTCTTTTGACGAAAATGCATTTTAGTTTTAGTTACATTTAGTCATTTTTATCCTTCTTAGTTTTAGTCGACTAAAACAAATTACATTTTAGTCTAGTTTTAGTCACATTTAATAGCCAAATTAAACTCCTTTTCTATAAAAACATATAGCTGCAGCCTAATAGCTTAAAAATATATATTTAGTTTTAAATGTGAAAACAAAAAGTGAGAGCAGGTCAGATTGGAGGCGAACACAGAAACTGCAGCTCGGTAGAAACCAACTGCAGCTTCTGCTCTGATCAAGAAGCTGCGGCGCTGATCTCTGATCAGCTGAGACCAGAGAAACTCTGTGTTTTCACTGTTTCCATAGTTAAGAAGCAGTCAGTCACTGAGAGGCTTCTTCACGTGTACTAGCTCTGATCTTGTGTCTCTGAGCGAGTGAGCGTGGCGGGGGGCGGAGCCTCGGGACCGGTGCGCTATCTGGGAGCGCACAGACACACAAACACACACACAGACTCACTCGCCCGCTCCTGATACTTTATGACGGCCTGATACGATGATGTTAAAAAATTTATTGTGACTTAGTCAACCACCAACATTTTCGTCTCGTCTCGTCAACGAAAGTTAAAAATAGATTTATTCATAGTTTTTATTTTCAAAGATCCGTTTTCGTTAAGTCTTCGTCTCGTCTTCGTCATGGAAAAAGGGTCGTTAACGAATATATTTCGTCATCGTTTTCGTCAACGAAATTAACACTGACATTTACACCATGTTTTTAGCCTTAATGTTGTCTGATGTCGTCCTCTCAAGCTGCATTCGTGCGTGGCTAAAAACATGGTGTATGATGACACCGTAGGAGTGGTATGGTGGCATTTTATGTTTTTTTTCTGTTGTCTGTTACTTTTGAATTGTTTTGAATTTGGCTGCTACGCTGTTTACCCCTGAAACTCCAAAAATGGTTTGTGGACTCAAACATTTCACCCACCCCTCCATCAGCACAGTCGTTAGTAGATCATAAGTGCATTTTTATTTTACGGTGAACTATCCCTTTTAGCAACAATGAAGGCTATTATAGGGTAGAGAATGTACAAAATTGAACTGAGGATTGAAAATTGAACTTCCTTTTATCATAGTGTGATATTAATATGACATTGATTTATATTATAAGATCAGTTTGGGAAAAGATTAAATTTGAAACTTCATCAGAGTTCATCAGTAGTCTCAGTATGCCAACATGGAATACGATTTAGAGATTGTGCTAAATGATGAAATACTTGTCAACAGGCCCAGATAACAGATAAAAAGGATACTGATCAGAAAATATGCAAATTTACCATTATAAGAGTGTAGCATGGTCAAACGGAATCAGTCTTCCTCTTCTTCTGTTGGTAGCTACATAGCAGTAATATGATGAACAGTCAGAAGACTGAATGTTTATTGAAAAGCTCAAGAGTGTGTGTTTGGTTAATTATTTGTCTATTTCAGTGAATTCCATAATATTACATAACATTGTGTTAAATATAAATACTTAATTTATTTAGAAGACAAACCATAGCTGAATGCTTTGGTTGTAGCTTTTGTTATTTGTTATTTCTTACTGTACAGTACAGTTTTGTTAGACTCCACTAGGCGGGAGTGTTGTGTTTTAAATGGTCAGTGAGCCAGAGAAACAAGCTCAGTGCAGATTGCCAAAAATCCCCCTTTGTAAATACTTTTATTATACTCATGCTCTTCTGATTCATGATGATAATCATCTCTGATAAACATGAATACTCAGACTCATGGTCGGAACCCCCTTGGCTTTCTTACTGTTCTGATTCTGAAGTCTTTTATTCAAACCACTACTGACCAATCAGTCAGCTACTGTGATTCGTAGTTTTACCGTTTATGTATGAATGGCAATCTATTAGTAACCAGGCTTACCTGAATAGTCATATGTGTGGATGATGAGCTGAAATGTTGTCATGAAGTGGTTATAAAGCTAATAGGCTGTCAAAGAAGCTGAAGGTGAAGTTCCCTGCTTATATCCTGGGAGTGTATCTGTTATGACAACATAGCCTCAGTTAAGTGCTGTGCAGCTATTTGGCCGATATAAAAAAAAGGGAACTGTGGCTGGCTTCATAAAAGTAAGTTCCAGCTATTTTTAGACAGATTTAGTTGATATGTTAATACTAAGTCATGTTTGTCAGAAGATAAATTACTTAAAACAGTCAGAAATGCAATGCAGTCTCTAGTAGTGGGTGGGAATAGTCAAACTCCCCCAGTATGACACATCTATATGTGCTGTCGCTAGAAGTTTTGCTGTGTCTCCCAGCACAGTCTCAAGAGCATAAAGGAGATAACAGGAGACCAGCCATTTTATGAAGAGAGCTGGACAGGGCCTTAGAAGGGCATCAACTCAGCAGCAGGACCGGTATCTGCACCTTTGTGTGAGGAGGAACAGGAAGAGCACTGCCAGAGCCCTACAAAAGTACCTCCAGCAGGCTTCTGGTGAGCATATTTCTGACCAAACTGTCAGAAACAGACTCCATGAGGGTGGCACAAGAGCCTGATGTAGTTGGACCGGTGCTCACAGCCCAGAACCATGAAGATTGATTGGCATTCACCAGAGAACACCAGAAATCGCAAGTCCGCCCATTGGCACCATGTTCTATTCACAGATGAGAGCAGGTTCACAATGAGCACATGAGACAGGCGTGAAAGCTACTGGAGATGCCGTCATGAACGTTATGTTGCCTGTAACATCGTCCTGCATGACCGGCTTGGTAGTGGGTTAGTGATGGTCTGGGGAGGCATATCTTTTGACGGTCGCACAGACCTCCATGTCATAGGCAACGGTACCCTGACTGCTTTTAGGTACGATGGAAGATTGACTGTCAGACCTTACTCTGTTGCAGAGGGCCCTGGGTTCATCGTGGGGCAGGACAATGCCCGGCCTCATGTGGCCAGAGTGTGTAGACGCCCTGATCCAGGTCTAGGAGTAGATCCCTCAGGACACCATCCACCGACTCATCAGGAGTAAGCCCAGACGTTGCCAAGATCTTATGTGTGATTTAAGTCAAATCAAATCCAATTTTTATTTGGATAGCCCATATTCACAAATCACAATTTGTCTAATAGGACTTTAACAAGGTGTGACATCCTCTGCCCTTAGCCCTCAACAAGAGGGACAGAATATTTAATACTAATGACAGAATACTTGTATATCTAGATAGAAAACATAGAAATAGCATATTCTGTGTAATATATAGTTACTGTATTATATGAGGTTTTATAGTCACTACCAGAGCTGCAACAATTAATAATTTAATTGATAAGCTTCCCTAAAAAAAATGTATTCTCAACTATTTAAAAAGGCTTTTCATTCATATTGGTAAATTATGTTGCAGCTTTTCAGTTGTAAGGGTTGAATATTTATTTTTGTTTTACAGTTTGTGACTTAGTGGTTGTCTCTGGATTTTCTATTGTTGCGTAAAAACAAAACATATGAATATAGCTTTCTGGGAAGTTTGAATGGTTGTTTGCCACAGTTTTCTGATATTTTCTAGAACACACAATGAATCTGTTCATTCGGGAAATAATGAACAGAAAAAGTGACAATGACATTATTATTTCATTAGCATTGAGGCATTATAAGATGCCATAGACAGCACTATAACAGTCACTCTGTTTGGTACAGTATTTAAAAATGACGCTCAGAGTTTGACTTTGTCTGTCAGGATAGGAGATTTTCTCATAACACACACACACACAGAAACAAAGAGCTGTGCGTGCACTTGGCTTGAGATGGGGACTGAGCGAGGAGGGCTCATCAAGGTGTGTGTGTCCTGTCCCCTCATCTTTGATACATCTCCCTTCTTAACGTACGGACATGCATGCATGCACGCACGCACACATACACACTTACACAGCCCCCTCACTCTGTCCCTGCGTCCCTACTCCTCCTTAGATGACCGGGCTGGAAAATGAACTTGTCACATTGGCTTTGAATTGAATTGACCTGAATGTACCTTCCTCAAAATCTCTCTCTCTCTCTCTCTCTCTCTCTCTCTCTCTCTCTCTCTCTCTCTCTCTCTCTCTCTCTCTCTCTCTCTCTCTCTCTCTCTCTCTCTCTCTCTCTCTCTCTCTCTCTCTCTCTCTCTCTCTCTCTCTCTCTCTCTCTCTCTCTCTCTCTCTCTCTGCATGTCTGTCTCTTAGTGTGTGTGTGTCTGTGTCTATTTTTCTCCGTCTCACCTCCTCCTTGTCCTCTGTCTTTCCTGTATGTGTAAGTAATCATTCACACATTGATCTACAGTGGCTTAAGAAAGTATTCAGACACCTTCACTTTGTACACACTTAATTGACATTTAGAATTGTATGTCTCTGTGCCGGTGTAACAGGCCATAGTAAACCCCCAGTCCGGACTATACTCGGAGTTAAAGGGACCTAGGCTAGATTATACTCCGGGTATATTATGGCCTAGGCCAGCGGTCGGCAACCTGCGGCTCTTCAGCCCCTCTGCAGTGGCTCCCTGTACAGTGCATGCTGCGCATATTTTTCGCGAAAGGTGAACTTAACGAATCAGTTCTTTCATATGATGAACGTGAGTGAACGTAGCGTTCACGCTCATTTTTTAAATAATCATCGTATCAGGCCATCATGAAATACCAGGAGCGGATGAATGTGTGCGCGCTCCCAGATAGCCGACAAACACACAGAGCTGGGGCTCCATCCCCCGCCCTGAGCCCCGCTCACTCGCTCAGAGAGACAAAGTGAGATCGGACCTCATTCACGTGGAGCAGCCTCTCAGTGACTGACCGGCTGCTTCTCAACAGTGGAAACAGTGAAAACAACGAGTTTCTCTGGTCTCAGCTGATCAGAAATCAGCTCCTAAGCTTCTTGATCAGAGCAGAAGCTGCAGGTGGTTTGGTTTCTGTGTCCGCCTCCAGTCTGACCTGCTCTCACGTTTTGTTTTAATATTTCAGCAACTAAAATGTGCGTCACATCCTATTATGTCCCGGAGCTCTTCCCTGCAGGTCGCTAATCTATAGTTCCGACCCCCGGCCTCTGTAAACTAATCATGGATAAATCCCAGAAAAGAAAAGTCTGGGAGGAAAATAGAGTTTAATTCTGCGTGGACAGATTAATTTGCTTTCACTGCCACCGATGCTGTCTTACATGTATGCTTGATATGTGGCGAGGAATTGGCAAACAATAAGAAATGTAATGTTGAAAGATATTTCCAGAGCAAGCACACAGCATCTGCTGAAAAGTACCAAGCTGGAGATGAGCAAAAAAAGCTGAGTTCTGTGTTTAATTTATCCAAACTAGGCCCACACGTGTATTTTGTTCTCCAATTCATACGAGTTTGGTGTATTTCTATTTTGTAATAGGTAAAAATAGCAGTTGAATGTCAACATTTTTTTTTATTGTCGTTCTATTATTTAATAAATGCAACAAACTATAGTTTTTATATATATTGTATCACTATGTATATATATATATAACTTTATAACCTGTGTTATCAAATATGTTGTGCGGCTCCAGACAGATTTAATTTGGGGGAAGAGGGGGCGAAATGGCTCTTTCGATAGTAAAGGTTGCCTACCCCTGGCCTAGGCCATTTTATACTCCGGGGGTATAAATTGGCCTAGGCCATAATATCCCCCAAAGGGCAGATTATACCCCCATGATATCAGTAGTGTTGAGGCAGCAACTATATATTTGTTTCCCTATGATGTTTCCTGAAGGGGACCGATCATATCAATCCCGACTAAGCTCCATACTTTTCCAGGCACTGGTATACTTTTGAGTGGTGGAGCCTCCTTGCTGATTTTGAAATTCATGACAAAACATTTTGGACAAGCTCTGACATGTTTGTGAACGTCGTTCTTCATCCCCCTCCAGTAATAGTGGTCTGAGGTTTTGGCTAACGTTTTATCTCTACCAAAATGGCCACCAGAAATTGGGTTGTCATGCCAGGCCTTCAGGATATTTGGCAGTCGGCTTTTAGTGAGAACTAACAGTTCTACTGTAAAGTACTGCACCTTTAATCACAAGAATGAGAGCTAAGACGAAATGCAAAGTGCACACTAAACAATCAAAACAATTGACAACATAGCTAGCAAACTAATAATTAATATAATAATTATAATAACAGTTTTTATTTAGGAAAACTCTTGGCTGAAGCTAGTGTTACTGGTAGCGTTGCACTGATCCGCAGAGCAACACACAAGTTTGGATATATTTCTGTGAGCTGCTTTGCATGTATGAAAGAGTTGTCATGCTCTTTGATGGCCAGTAAGGTAAAATGTCATTTTTCCATTCCAAGATAGATGTTGATTAGTTGAATCAGGTCTGATTAAACTGCCTAGCTCGCTACACCAATACTAACGTAAATGCATGTTAGTTTTAGTCACAAATTTTTATCCTTAGTTTAAGTCTAGTTTTCATTAACGGATTAATGCAATTAATGCAGTGTAAATTATCATTAAAATATAAGAGAATATCAAGTCTAGATTTTGAAGATTCAAATGCTTTGATAGCTCAGTACAACTACTATACCTACCTGACCTAAGAGCCAAATCCACCACATATCCACCACGTATAGTTTTGCCTAGGACAGTTTATCTCCTGGGGTGTACTCTGGCCTGGAGGGGTATAGTATGGCTTAAGCTGTTTTACACCTCCGGCTTATAGTTTGGCCTAGGCCAGTTAATCCACCGGGGTATACTCTGGCCCGGGCCAAAGTATACCCGGGTTTAATCTGGGCGGGGGTTCATTTGGCCTGTTATACCTGTAACGGTTTGGCAGATGTTCTCAGGAGAGTTGGGACTGGACTTTCTCCAGAGGTTTACCTTAACACATGCACAATGCAGTAGGAGATTCTCCAATCAAATGCATTTATAACAGAAACAAATTCAGGTGCATGATTCTGGTAAGGTGTGGTGCAGCAGTAAGGGGCAGTGGTGATGGAGGTTCCTAAAGGGGTACTCCAACATGGTAACAGCCAACTGGGTTTAATGTTCTTCTGTCCTGCTCCTGAAACAGTGGCGGTAATAATTTTGCCAGTCTGATAGTGACAGACATGTGACAGTGAGTACACATGCAGTCGGTGTTCATTGAACACATTCATATTTTTAGGTGAACGATGAACTGAACGAAACAGTTTACATATGATGTACCATGAACTGATTTTTTACTGTTTTACTCATTTTCTGACATGTGCAACTGAATGACAGGTACCCAGAGAGGGTAGGTGTTATGATAAGCTTTTTTGTGCCTGCTGTAACATGGGCAGGTATAGCAGAAAATACTGATGTTATGCTGCGTTCGCTCTGCCGATGACACTAAACGTTTTCTGGATGTTTTGATGGTCCAGTGATACGGTGGGATTTCTCCCAGTTCTGTAGATGGCCATACTGACTGTGACAGACAAGTCAATGTATTTGTTAGCGGGAGGGAGAGAGAGAGCTACAGCAGGCAAAAAGCATTATACACGGCTCTATAATGAAACAATGCCTGAAAACGCTCAGAAAATATTATATTAAGTCTGTCTATTGAGGTAACTGGACACTTGATATTTATTTGAATTTATATATGTTGGCTGTAGATGTGACCAAATCTAACTAAATTTGTTGTGGGAAGTGAGCATGTCTTGGTGGGTGTGAGAAGAACCAGTACATTGCTGCCGCCACTTAAAAGTGTATATGCCATTAGTGGCAGTCAAATTATTAAAGTCAATAGCCACAGACAATGTAAGAGAGAGACAAACCGTTTGTGTGTGTGTTTCTTCGTGTGTGTGTGAGAGAGAGAGAGATACAAGACTGGTCACTTTGTTTAACTTGACAAGCCTGATCCTCCACACTCACCTGTAAAGATGAATCAGTGTCACCTCTGGACACGCTTTAGTAACACACTTCTACACACACAAACATAGCAAACATTCACCTCCAGAGGTAAAATATGATGTGACCACTCTATTTTACCCTGAGGTGTGAGTGTGAGTGCCTGCGCGTGTGTGTGTATTTCGGAGAAGTGGTGAATGCAGTTAGCATGAGACACAGATGTGTTTAAGAAGTTCAAAGACCATAGCACTATTTTTAGCCCATCATTTACAAAAATCCAATCGTGAAATGTACCTTATGTCCAGGTTTCTGTTGTTTTCTATTTACTATTAATTTATTCTTGCGTAAATGAAGGTAGACAAACATTGGGTTTACTTTAAATGATAGATACAGAGATAGATAAAGACTTGACCCGATCCGTTCACAGCACTGTATGCAAGAACTAGTGATTTGTAGTGATGGGGGGAAAAAATCAATTGCGACATTTTGCGGACTCAATTATACGACACAGTAGCACAAATTATTGAAATTTGTACAATATTTTATTATATATGTAACAGCCCCTGTCTGGCAAAACATGACGAGGAGAGTTTCAGACTGATGCGTCACGGCTCTTTATTTAAACATCACATCGAGGCGCCATAGAAACACCATAAAACTACAGAAGACAACAAGTATAAAATAATCATTTAGTAAAAGACAAATACAATCATTAAAATACCTAAACATCAGCTTAACAAAAATGCAATGAATTTAATATTTTGGTTCATGACCTTGCAGCCCACTTGATTGGACTACAGCAATACACATTTTTGTTTATTTTTCTCAATTTGATTGAAGCTCTAAGTTACTCTTATGATTATTCTCAGGTGTATGTTACTCTATTATGTCTGCTTTATGTTACTGTATTGTATTTAAATAATTGTAAGTTATGTGCTGGGAGCTCAGTGTTCATGTGAGATGTCTCCTATTCAGAAAATAATTAAATGTGACATTTGAAGTTAGTTGAGCAGTCTTATTTTCCAAATTTTTTGTAATGCCTTTGAATAATATGGGAGACATGAATCGCAATATATCGCAGAATCTAATCGCAATACTTGCTGTATCGCAATATGTTAAGAATCGCAATAATATTGAATCGTGGCCCAAATATCTAAAATCTATCGAATTGTCACATTTTTGCCAATTCCCACCCCTAGTGTCTTGAAGCGGATGCGGGCAGCCACTGGTAACCAGTGAAGGGAGCAGAGGAGTGGAGTCGTGTGAACTTATTGGTTGAAGACTAGTCAAGCTGCTGCATTCTGGATAAGCTGCAGAGGTCGGACGGCATTAGCAGGTAGACCAGCTAGGAGGCAGTTAAGTAGTCTAGGCGTAAGATGATAAGAGCCTGGACCGGAACCTGTGCCGCCTTCTGAGTGAGAAGGGGCTGTATTCTGCTGATTTGCAACATGTAAAAACACGGGCTGGTTGTTGCAGCAATGTTAGCAGTAACAAAGAGATGACTGTCAAATGTCACACCCAGGTTCCTCGCGGTCTGGGTGGGGGCGACCACAGAGTTGTGGATGTTGATAGTAAAGTCATGGTTGGGAAAGCTGTATGTGTACTTCGACTTTTTTGTTTGGTCCTTGTCAAATTCACTAACATGGAGGTGTTATGGTATTAGTGGTAAAGTCCTTCCTTCTGTATAGTGTGTGAGTTTTCCTAAACATTAGTGGAAGCTTTACCAGTATTTTGTTTTTAGTTTAAGTTATGCTTTGAGTTGGTAGGCAAGCTTTAGTGTGTAGTTACTGTAGCTGAAGTTTTAAAGATGACCTTTAGGGACTTATTTATTAAATTCTGTCTGTGACTTGATTCCATAGAACGAAAGCTATTGTCAGGAGCTCACTGTTGTTTTAGTCGTTCTCTTACACAGCCTGCTCAAAGTTTTTTGCCCAGCCGTTAAGTATCAAAGGTAGAAACGCTATTATTCCACCTCATTCTGATTCCAGAATGCCAGGACTTGGAGTTTGTGTTTCATGCAAACACGCAAAGGCGGCATTCTGAGGGTCTCTTTTTAACATAGTATCTCTCTCTTTCTTTCTCTTTTTCGCTTGCTTAAGCTCAGGACACTTTTTAAATGGCTGTGTTGGTGCCGGTGGCGACATTGTACCCACGCACACAGTTTCAGGCCCAAATTGATGAGGCAGATTTATGACGGCCACAACAAATTAAGTTGACAGTGATGTATGGTGGGGAGCGAGTTTCACACTGCACTTATGGACCACAAACATATACACACATGTGCACACACCCCAGCGGTGGACTCCTACTCCCAGTCCTTTTTGTTAGGCATCCCTGCGAGGCAGCCCACCCTCACTCCCAAGCATACCTGCATAGTGAAATTCCTCTCCCTGATATGTGTTTTTTTTCTTCTCTCTTACATGTTCCTTTCATCCACCTTCTTTCCTCCATCCCCAGACTCATCCTGCAGCCACCAAACTGGCCCTGAAGGACAGCTTCACATTTGATGACTACAGGTCAGTGTGTGTGTCTGGGTGTTTGATGGGGCCTGTTTTCTATATTGCTCATTTAACTGGAACAAATGCAGAGGAATCATTTTGGTTTGGTACAGATGCCTGGTAAATATACCACAGTTTTCTGATGAGATCTCGAAACACTTGGACTTTTTGCTGTATCTCACAAGCAGCAGGGTGTTGTCGAAGTTGTTGATGATGAAGGAAGGACGCCGAGGACCAAGTAGTTTCAGTGTAACAAAGTTTATTACAAGAAATTACAGGTCAGGACGAGCTCTAGAGACTCGGAGACATCACACAGCCAAATGGTGAAAATCTGAAGTGCGGCGGCCTTACACACATTTATATAGGGATGTCGGTTCCGCCTTTGACTTCAGTTAAATGACGTCCCCTATGAAATGTTTAACTAAATAAGGGCACGTTTTTGTGTCCGAACATGTAGACACATTGGTCAAGAAAATCCCATCCACCAGCTGGTCAAGACAACTCCCTAGGTCAAAGATCATCCCAAAAAAATAGAGAGCAAACAAAATAAACATCTGGAGGGCTCTCCGAAGAATGTTTAAGAGTCCAGAGGGCAGGCATCATAAATGTCCTGTCTCTGTGATAATGGCAAGTACCAACATGATCTACTCTAACGAATATACACAACATTTTCATTAAGGAGAGAGTTAGGCCCGATCCCATTTAACCCCTTGGCCCTACCCCTTAGCCCTTCCCCTTCGTTTTGCGCATTCACGTGTAGGGTATGCTGTCCCAATACATGTTGGGCAGGAGGGGTAGGGCTCCTTACCCCTCCAAACAGAGATTTTTCAGACCCTCACTTCAAACCTATGGGTACCCAGAATGCCTTGCGGTTCACCGGCAAGCTGGGAGAAAGACCCAAAAATGTAGTATTTTATCCATTAATAAGGATTTAAAAATACGATTAATGACTGTACCATACGTTAATATCATTTCAATGTATTATGGTCATTTTTTTCACAACAACCTTGGGGGGAAAAATTGCGTGCACGCTAGTTGCGATCCTTTTGTTTTGCATGATAGTTCAGTATTTTAACAATTTCATACACCCCTCCCCCCTTTAAATTTCATAAACTATTATTATTTATAGTATATTATATATATATATAACATAATATTGAATAGCTGTCAGCTGATTCATTTACAAGGAAGGAAATCATAGACAGATAGAACGTTTGGACTTCTTTCTGTCTGTTTACTTTTTCTTTTTTCATGGTTTTTACTAAAATCTTCAGCCCTAATTCCATGTGGGTGGGAGGGCAAGGAGAGGGGCAGAGATGAGATTTTCACAACTAATAACTAACTAAGAAAGGATTAAAGGCACTGAATTATGAAATTATATTATTGCTTTATTATATTATAGGATATGTATAATTAACATGATATGAATTACTACTTTGAGAAAAAATTACGGTTATCATCAGTAGTGGTACACCATGATGCTCATCAAGGATGGTTTAAAGGCCTGTCTGACTGTTCCCATGTCTTAGTAAGTACAGTTGTAATATAACAGAATGATCATACGAGAGAACCAGGCCCTCAGTCCCTCTTCTCCCTCCATCTTTACTTCCTCTGTTCTCACTTCATCTCTCTCCCTCATCATCGGATGCAAGTCTTCTCTCCACATGGTAATACCAGAGTTGATTTGAGAAACTCCCCCTCTCACGCTGATCACATGATCCATGCCAGTGGAGTTAATAAACGCAACATTACTGAGCAGTGATAAGTCGATGTATGTGACAGGTGGGCGGTGTCTTCAGTGATGACCCGTCAGAACCAGATCCCGACTGAGGACGGGAGTCGCGTCACTCTGGCTCTTATCCCCCTGTGGGACATGTGTAACCACACAAATGGACTGGTAAACATCCACACACACACACACACACACACACACAGTATTTTATATTGATGGACATTTTTTGCTAGGGTTACAACAAGGCTTTAAGGCTCTTATATTGAAACCTCTGGAAAGTTTGTCCATGTATTGTGATAAATGTACATGCTCCAGTACTTTCAATCAATTTTATTTTTTATAGTGGCAAATCACAAAATCCGTTATCTCGAGGCACTGTACATATTCATGGTCGCGACCTTATAAACTATTCAGTTACCCAACAGTTCCCACAATGAGCTTAGCAGTTTGAGCAGTTTCACTATCGCAAGAGAAAATTAATTAATAAAATGATCAGCCGCTGGTGAGTGGAAGACGTTGTTTTGATGAACATAAAAATGTGTTTGATGAGCAGCGGTGAGGAAACATGAGTGAAGATAATTGTTGATCTGCAGATCACCACTGGGTACAACCTGGAGGACGACCGATGTGAATGTGTGGCGCTGCAGGACTACAAGGAGAATGAACAGGTTACTGTTGCTCACACTTTGCTGTTTCTCTTTGCAACTCAGTCTGTACACACACCCCTTATCAGTGCTTCTGATGTCAGCAGCTTAGCAAAGTGAGAAGAGAGCCAGCTTAAAGTATGGATTTTTTTTTATCTTCTTTTTTTTCATGTTCTGTTTGTAGATCTACATCTTCTATGGCACCAGGTCAAATGCTGAGTTTGTCATCCACAACGGCTTCTTCTACCAGGACAACGCCCATGACCGAGTGAAGATCAAGCTGGGTGTCAGTAAGAGCGAGCGCCTGTACGCCATGAAGGCTGAAGTATTGGCGCGAGCCGGCATCCCAGCGTACGTCCAAGCTCTCCTTCATATCACTCTACACAAGTGTTTATTGGAAAAGGACAAAAATTCATCCTCTTCTGCTTCTTATCCGCAAAGATGGTGTCAGCTCTAATGAGTGACTGAAACTGCAAACTAAGCCTGAAGAATTTACTCTGAAGTCTTTAATATGGGTCAAGGGGAGCTCGAGGCTCACGACCAACTCCATGTATCCTTCATATAACCATGGTGCACGTTTGTCTTCCAACAATAGATATTTCAACCAATTAGGCCTCCCCTTCGGCATTATTGAAACATAATATAAATATTGCAGCATCTCTTTTTTTTTCTTCTTTTTTCTTCCCCACCAAGAATCAACTTCCCATCAGTCCCAACACTTTCATCACCAAGAAGTTCAATCAATTTATCATTAGCCTCTTAATTTTATGCAGCATCCTCTGCTCTGCATTTTTTAATCAGATGCCTTTTAATCTCTTATTGATGACAGTCGAAATCTCAACAGTGGAAATTAAATGAAATATTCCCCATTGTTGCAGGGGCGCCCTATTACACTGACAGATATGCTCGTACATCATTTTCCAAGGAAACACTAATACTCTCAGTGTCAGGGCCTTGTCAAGATGTGGAGCGGCTGCTATCATCACACTCCTTTCTCATTTCACCTCAACTGTGTTACTCCCTGAAAAAGTGGAAATAAGTGAACACATAAGACTGCTCTTTTACAAATATCATTGGTTCTTTGAAAACTACTTTTTTTAAACACAGACATAACAAAGTCATTTCCCTGAGCCGGACAGAGGGCTAATGTAATAGTGCGCTGGCTGTAATGTGTTTGTGTAGTGTAATAATGTCGACCCTGTGCTGCCCATCGCAACATCGATCTCTTCGCTCAAGTATAATGTAATGATCTTTTGTCCTTCAAACTGCAACGCTAACATTATTTTCACAGACAGAGCAAAAATATTGCCTCACTTTTACATTCTATACTTTCTATTCCAAGATAAAGCCCATTTCTGTTTGAAATCTTTTTTATGTGATAGTTCCACCCTCCACCATTAGCAATAACAGTAATACACTGGATTAGGAAACAAAAATAACATAACTTGATAAATATGGGGGAGTATCTTTGACTGTTTTTATTGCATTATAATAATTTTGTTTGATATAGTTAACATCAAACAACAGGCTAAATTTCTAATCCTGTGACTAATCATCTCATTAATACAAGTTGTTAACTGCATCTTTCCATTTACTTACTTGTGGTTCCAGCCAATTTTTTACTTAGGAGCTGCTGCTCTTACAGAGTTTTAAAGAGGTTCTTATGAGTGTGATGGAAGCTGTGGTGTTCCTTAATGGCCCTGTCCCGAATATCCATAGTTGTATGCCGTCTGTTCAGAATGACATGATGTAGTATGCTTTATATGATTGAAACAGTGGATATTTGGTCTCTTGTTTCTTGGGAGTGTGTATTTATGTGTACCTTGGTGTGTAACTTGGTGTGTATACTGTTGTTTTCAGGTCCTGTGTCTTTGCTCTGCACTGTAATGAACCCCCCATTTCAGCCCAGCTCCTAGCCTTCCTCAGAGTCTTCTGCATGACGGAAGGTAAGAAGCTGACAGAAATACACTCGCACATGCACACACACACACAGAAATCAGCAGCAGGACATTCCCTGTGGAACCTCCAAGCGACAAACCTGGTAGCGTACTCTAAAACAAAGCCCGTCTGAGTATCTGACGCTCCTACGGGACCATCGCCAAGTGACTGCTTCCTCCACAACACCAGCAGAGGGGAAGAGACATAGAGGGGGTGGAGGTAGAGGAGAAGGGAAGTGGAAGAGCTAGGCCTGTCCATTCCCATGCTGCTTAATTGATCAAGGCAGGCCACCAGATGTGTGGAAGGAGAAATCCGCTGGGAGTTTGCAATATTCATCGGCATGTATGCAGAACAGCACCGGTGTCATAAATCCCCGACCACACAAGGCCACATCCTCCTCTTTCACACAACTCGTCTTGATGACCCCGCTTGATATATTATTCACTTTTTTGCTGCATGTTAATCTTTAAAATGGTCCCAACGTGTGTGTGTGTGTGTGTGGGTGTCTATTTGTGCGAACATGATGGAATAGTGTGCACACACAACTAGGGCGCTTTCATCTTCCCATGTAACTAAGCCATGTTAAAGTGTAGAGATGAGAGGAAGTTGGATAAAGACTGTCTGATGGTGTGGAAGGTTATGAATGGCTCCACACATCTTTGATAGAAGGATGGGACAAACAAACACTGATCACATATGAAGGCACAGTCTCACACCGTTTGAGTTCTTTTTTGTGTCATGAAGAATATTTGTTTCATCTTTCAATAATTTTAACTGAATTTATAACCCACATAGACCAAAGAAAGATCATGACAAAAACCTGTTAACATGGGCATCAAAATAAAAACCAAGACATTCCACAAGAATATTGCACACATTATTCACATGTGATGCAGGCAGTGTCTCCTGGTCATGTTTAATCTATGTTTTAGTTTCATTTGAACAGAGGCTAACATTTTGTTTCATTTCAGAAGAATTAAAGGAATACCTGGTCGGAGACCATGCAATTAATAAGATATTCACCCTGGGCAACAGTGAGTTCCCTGTCAGCTGGGAGAACGAGATCAAGTTGTGGACTTTCCTGGAGACCCGAGCTGCTCTGCTGCTCAAGACCTATAAGACCACCTCAGAGGTCAGTTTACGAGGGTTGAACTTATTTGAAAAGGTTTTGATTAGAGTGCTCTGTTTGCAGATACATTTTAGGATTATAAGGGTTGCATTTTGTAGAACTCGTCTACAGCCAAAAGTGTTTATACCTTTGTTGAAGGCCCCAATCAACGGTGTGATTGTCAGCTCTTTGATACCAGGTAGTTTTTAGTTTCCTTAAGGACCCCTCCTTCTGTGGATTGAAGGATCCTATTCAGAGATCCAACAAGATCTCCCGAATCAGATCTGTGAAATTCTTATTTTTTTTTCTCTCTCGTCTTCTTTGCTTCCTGTCTCCTGGCCTGGTCTCATACAGGAGGACTGCTTCATGCTGGAGAAACCTGATCTTTCTCTGCAGTCCCGCGTGGCCATACAGCTGCGTCTAGCTGAGAAACAGATTCTGGAGAAGGTGTCATCAAGTGGACGAGCTAAACGTTTGCACTTCCAACAGAAGCTGGAGGAGGCTGCACCATTGCCTCTCTATGAAGAAAGCGATATCGCTTTGCTGGAGAATACTGAACCAGATGCAAAGCTTCCTATTGTTCTCCGCAAGCTGGAGGAGGTGGAGGAAGGCCAGGAGATCCAGGTCGAAGAGCACAGTCATCTCCTGAATGGGGAGAAGGTGGTGTACAGGATGGAGGCAAATGAAAAGCCAGTGCAGGAGGAGACTCAGGAGAGGGTCAGCAAAGATGTTCATTATTCAGCTTTGGACTCAACTGGAAGTTCAAACCAGAAAGGTCAAATGGAAATGGCTGACCAAAGTGCTAACCGAACTGAAGAGATTCCCAAAGAGAGGAGTGAATAAATATATTCCGCTTACAGCCACAGCCACGCTATTTATTTCTTTTTGTGTCTCTAAAATGACTCAGAAATATCAAAGCTGAAAGAAACAACGATGTTCACATTCAAATCAGTGTGTGCTTAAATTTGAAATGTAGGTTTGCATTGAAAGGTTTTAGTGGCAGGTGGAAGGGGTGCAGAGCAGGTCCCAGCAGATCATCAGATGAATACAAAATTAAAAAATAGAGTTAGGTGAATGTTATTTCCACAAAACCAAAACCTCTGTACTGATGTGAAGCGGTTGGTTTATTACTGCAGTTTTTCTCGATATGTTTCCAATATAATTTGAGTTGACAATCATTTTCTATGGGGCATCTTGGGGTGTGCCGCTGATTTAAGACCATCGCTGGCCTCCTTTTTTCTTTTCTCTGCTTCAAATAATTTCAGGCTGAATAACAATTGGGTAGCTACAGCCCATCTTAAAAAGCTGTTGTTATTTCCTGTTTTTAAAGTATCTTTATGATTGTAGTCAGTTTACGTTAGAGTGAGTATCTGTGGATGTGACTTTAAGGGAATGATGTGTGACACAGTTATCACTGTTGTTTCCCCTGAGAAAGCCATATACAGGACTCAGTGTTAACTTACTGTGCACTGATACAATGCCAATACTGACTGAAAAACTCACATTTGATGCACAGGCTTTAATGCTTATCACTTATTACATTGGACCTTTATAATAGTGTGTGTGGTCATGGGGTTTGTCAGTTTTACCCATTTACTGAAAACACTTATCATCATCACTCACCATACTGTGGAGCCACATTCAGTACTGTGGTACATTGACAATACATGATTGATACTATTTGACAGAGTTCATCTTTGAGCCTTCGGCCACATTTCATCTCCATCGGAACATGTTTGTTCAGGTGACACAAGTCACAACAAGTGGTCATAATGGGGCCGCTTCCTCAAGTCTGATCACTTAACGTAAAATTATCATTAACCCTCCCTGCAGACACAGGATCTTGATCCCATAATTTTTTCATTGCTTGTTAGAGTCCTCTATTTTCATAAGAAGACAACGTTATATTGCGCTATATTACCGACTTGCTGGTAGATGAAGAGGGCATGCAATGGGTCAAGCTGACAGTGATTGCCCTCTGAGCAAGTCATGACGGGTGGAATACGTATCTTTTCCCACTGTTCGAATAAATGTTTGAATATTATAGTTGAGTGGTCGGTGAATATCAGGTTCTCAGAAAGCCCTACCTGTATATGAAGGAGGTGAGGTATATGCTGAGGTCTTTCGATGCATTGGATGTCCTCACAACTTTTTCAAGATGTCCTTTGACTCCCTGAGTCTGAACCCTTCCTAATTCAGTAGGGGTCAAATGTCAACAGATTACTCCAATCATATATGACCATTTGTTACCATGTCGCAAAAGTTTTATATTTAATCTGGGTCACGTGTTCATTTCTAAACCAACTCTTGGGGAGAAATTTAGCAAACTGCTGAATGCTGATGAAGAGCATGATATGTAGTTGAAAAGCTCAGGAGACACTTGTTGGTGTAATTTTAATTTATTCTGAAGATCTACTGTTCCCAAAACTGTCTCTCTTCCATTATAATGATGATGTAATAAAGTTTACCCTCACAAAATTGGACCAGGAACACAGTGGAGCCCTATTATCAATATTTACTTCACTGTGAAGATATAAGAATCATCACTTGTTGCTCTGAGGTGAAACTATAAAATATCCTGGTACATTTTTCAAAAGAAGCCAGGCCAGTTATTGGACTTATTGTCTGTGGGTTTTTTTGAGAAGGTGAATTCACTTGTCTTAAACCTGTACACCTGTCTGGGCAGTCCCACTTCAGCTCACATATACTGTATTTAGCATCCTTCACCTTTAGCTTGTCAACTAGTGCAGTGCCCCGTCAAGCTGGGGTATGAACTTCACTTTGATGATGTTATCAGCAACATCATCTGTGACTGTTTTCTCAGTTGAAAGAAAACACAAACCCGTGGTACTCGCAAATGCAGTCGACTATTCCTGTGGTCGTTAGATTTTCACCCGCCAAGTTTGAATTGTATCTGCTGAGTGGTGTCTGATGTGTTGAGCATGGAAGAGCACAGATATTCAGGGGAGAAAGGGTTCAGTTGAGTTCTACAAATCAGAAACAAGCACTGATAACACTCACTGGGCTGTTAGCTCGTCTTCTTACTCTTGCTTTGTTGCAGCCTTTTAGCAGTTTTCTTTCTTCATCGTTGTGCAGATGCCACACCAACGGTAAATATGATTTACAGCCTGTTGTTTTAACTGATCAGTAACTGTTATCAGCTGTGCTTTAAACACTGATCAGGGATACATGAGCCTGACAGATCTGCACTGGCTATAGACCTTCACCTTACTGGGTTGTATATGTAAACTGATATTTTGCCCATCAATACACTCTAAACCATCATGATAAAAACGGAAATCTCTCATGAACTACATTTTTCAGAACTATCATTCAGGACTTTTTGGAAGCAGTTCCAGTTCCAGTCTTCTTAGTTAAGTCTACAAGCTTTGCACACCTGGATATAGACAGTTCTGTCATTCTTTGTCACTGATGTCCCTCACGCTACGTTTGATTGGATGTAAATTGTCTGTGAACTGACGTCTCTAGATCTCTCCACAGATGTTCTATGGGGTTTAAGTCTAAACAGTGGAGGACAATCAGGCTTGTCTTTAAGCCACTCCAGTGTTGTGTGGGCTGTTTACCTCACATCTCTGTATCTGGCTGCATTCGTCCCCCACTCAGTTCTGACCAGTCTCCCTCCCTCTGTTGCTGAGAAGCAACCCAATAGCATGATGCTTCCCCCAACATGTTTTGCCTTACAGATGTTATTAATCAGGTGATGAGCAGTATCTGTTGTGTGGTGTTAATGTTTTGTTTCATTGGATCAGATTATATTAGACCCTGTGCGCTGAGTCCTTTAAATGATGTTTGACTGCTAACAGGCTGTCAATGATGTCCAGGTGTCATCTTCACCATAAAGGCTTGACCAACGGAGGCTGCTCATCCCATTTTTGTCAGTTTTCTTTTCACTGCAGAGGGCGTCTAAAGCTCTGCTAGACTGAACAACTTAAAGATAAGTCAATAACTATAAAGTATTCACCAAAAATCTTTAACTTCACAGTATGACCAGTATGTATATTTAAAAAAATGCTGAATGATAAGGAGAAATGTAAGTGAACTATCCTTGGTCTCCTCTTTTGGATGATGGTTTCGGAAATGATGATTGTTTGATACTGTATGTGGAAACGCCATCGTTGATTTGTTGTCTAACCTTTTAACTCTGCATATTCAACCTTTCAAAAATCAGACCCATGTCTGCTGTGAGCCATGGTTTGCTAATGTAAAATCAGCCACTAAGGCCCAGTACACATCCGTTATTAATGTGTTTTTTGTGGTCGGATCACAAGTGGACAGCTCTGAGTGCATTCGATTACACCTGACATCGTCTCGTGTTCGGATCTCAGGTCGAAACTCACTTCAGTTCCCTATATTCAAATAATCGAACCTGTCCATCATTTACACTGTCAAAAGTTAAATGCATTGCGGGAAGCTGCAAGGAGATAAAGAAGAAATCAAAATAACACAGACAATGGGTTCTTGGCTGAAAAAACTGCATCTGTTGTTGTTGCTGCCTATTGCTACAGTTTAAATGATGCCTCCAGTGTATTTTCCGCTAAGACCTCTGTTGAGTAGGCGGTCCATCAATGTGGCCAGGACCACATTCGTGTTCACACTGCTTAAAGAAAATACATGTGGCCCAGATCACCTGGGTCTGGCGTGATAAGATCGCTATCCATTCTGAGTGGGTGCTCACCTGTATTTAGAGCTGTCCACTTGTGATTGAATCACAAAACCTGCTGTTACTACCAGGTGTGTATGGGGTCTTATTGTAAAATGTGAATTGGGTTAACATGAGAACCACATAATTCTCTTTTTTCTATCAAATTTGGTCTGTAACTTTTCCATCACAAATCTGTATTTTTTTATGCAAATGTACTTTCACCAACCTGTGCTGCTTTTTCTAAAGACCTTGGTACCACTGTGTGTGTGTTCCTGTTCTTATATCTTTGTGAGGAACATTTAGAGAATAGACCCTACTGAGTGAGGACATTTTGACCGGTTCTCTATGTTTCAATGGGCTGTTTTAGGGGTAAGACTTGATTTAAGGGTTAGAATTAGGTTAGGGTTAGGCATTAAGTTTAGATGGTTATGGTCAGGGTAATGGGCAAGGGAATGTAGTATGTCAGTGAGTGTCCTCACTAAGATAGAAGTACAAACATGTGTGTCTGAGTGTTAGTGTATGAGCGTCCAAGCTCCTAGCTTTAACCACACTCCTCAGCAGGTACACTGCTATCCAGCCGTCTCCCCACCATCTCACTGTATGTATAGTTGTGGGTCTCTCTCTCTCTCTGTCTCTCTCTCTCTGTCTCTCTGTCTCTCTCTCTCTCTCTCTCTCTGTCTCGCTCTCTCTCTCTTTCTCTCAGAGTGTACAGTACAAACTACAGCTGATATGGAAAGTTGTCCTGAAGCTGTTGACTTCTAAAAGTCAGAGATTAAACTTCATCTAATTTCACAGCTCCTGTATGTCTGTGTTGTTCTTGAGCGTTCTCTCTTCAGATGATGCCGTACTCTTCACCGGGTCATCATCCATCTATTCTTCCTCTCCTGCTTGTTTGAAGGGAAAAAGGTTTATTTCATGTATTCCTCCCTCTTTTGCCGCCTGGCCCTATTACAAATTTATAAAAGAAACATTATCTTGAATCATTTAATTCGGGGCAATTAAATTTTGAAATGGCCTATTCATTATTTATGTGTGTCTAAGATAAAACCCCTTAAATCCTTGAATATATTATTATAATGGGTGCTGGAGTGGGCAGCAGGGATCGAGGCATGTCCAGTATTGTTAGTAGTCGCCATGTCAGTGCAGGGAGCAGGACGCAGTCCTGGGACCAGCACTCCCAACTAATCCTGGCCCATCAATTATAAATTGTCTTCCGTATTAATATACAATGGTGGCAGCCATGGCCAGGCCCGGCTAACTGTGTGACAGTGCCACTCATCCAAACCACTGCAAGTGTTTACTGGTTTCATGCTAATGATGGCTGGAGGGAGTGAGTGTGGAGGGAGTGAGTGTGGAGTGATGGCTGGATAAGTACATTGTTTTCAACCTCTCTACCATCTGTTACTTCACTGTACTGAGTCCGACACACTGACCTCAGCTGAAAATCTTGTCTCTCTAACCCTAATCCTACTGTGTTGTAGTTATACATACACTCCTGATCAAAATCTTAAGACCAGTTAAAAAATTTGCACTGTTGAATCTTAGGAAGGTTCTAAGTAGAGTTTCAAAATGCAAAAAGAAGAAATGGGAACAAGAGACAAAAAGTTGTGAGCAGGCAATTTAGTCCTTCAGTCATGAGGGATGCCCGCTGCAACATCTCCACATAGCCAGCTGCTGTTTGACGCCCCTGCACACCCTGGAGCTCCATTGTTCCATTGAAGGAAAAAGCTACCCAAATCATGATGGCGCCCCCTCCATTGTGCCGCGTAGAAAACATCTCAGGTGGCATCTCCTTGTCATGCCAGTAACGTTGGAAGCCATCAGGACCATCAAGGTTACATTTTTTCTCGTCAGAGAATAAAACTTTCTTCCAACTTTGAATGTCCCATGTTTGGTGCTCCCTTGCAAAGTCTAAATTGGCAATTTTGTGGCGTTGAAGGAGACGTGGCCTTTGAAGACGTTTCTTGTTTTTGAAACCCTTCCTTCGCAGATGCCGTCTGATGGTTATTGGGCTGCAGTCAGCACCAGTAATGGCCTTAATTTGGGACGAGGATCGTCCCGTGTCTTGACGGACAGCCATTCGGATCCTCCGGCTGAGCGACGGTGAGATTTTTTTGGGTCTACCACTTGATTTTTTTGTTCCATAACCCTGAGGATATTTTAAGAAATGCAAAATGACCGTCTTACGTCCAACCTCAGCAGTGATGACACGTTGTGAGAGGCCTTGTTTATGTAGTTCAACAATCCTACCACGTTCAAAGACGGTGAGCTTTTTTGCCTTTGCCATCAAGAGATCTTCACAGTGTGATTACTTGACAGGAAATGAAATGGAATCCAAATTTTTGCACAGATTTTGACTTATAAATGCTGTGGTCTTAAACTTTTGATCAGCTGATGAACAGCCTATTTGAGTTAAATTGTTGTTTTCAATAAATTGCCTGCTCACAACTTTTGGTCTCTTGTTCCCATTTTTTCTTTTTGCATTTTGAAGCTCTACTTAGAACCTTCTTAAGATCCAACAGTGCAAAATGCAAATTCATGACATTTTTTAACTGGTCTTAAGATTTTTATCAGGAGTGTATGTTCTTATACAACTCAATCTGGCAAAGGAGATATGGATTTTTTGTAAATACAAAGCTAATCTTAAGTGGTGCAGTATTTCCATTATTTCAAGAAAGTATAATATGCATATGCTTCATAGGCGGCTGCACAGCCAGTTTACTTGTCCTACTCTCTGGAAAATCCACCATTATGGTAACAAGGTGTGAGCTCATCTGGGTTCTAAAGGGAATTGGAGATGGCACTCTGATTGGTTTATTATATAACATCGCCAAAACACACCCAAGAATAACAAGACTAAATACAACCCTTTAGAACAATGCACCAAGCACATGTCATGATTGTTATGAAAGTTTTCTGGAAGCTGGTGAAAGGAGAACTCATGCAGCAGCTGATGTATTATGCAGAAGGTTTTTATGTGGAGTTGAGGCATCAAGGAGACCAGAAGCTGGATCAATATACAAACGCTAACAGAGTAACATGAGCAATGTCACCCCAAGACTGAAGATATCTTCCACAGCATCCCCATAAATCCTCTACTTGCGTCACCAAGTCTAACAGCACATCCATGAATGGCTAGAATTGCTGTCACTCTCTATGTAAAATGTAAAGTTGCAATCAGAAATATTCAACCCCCCAAAGATTTTAAGGATTTATCAATTAAAGTTTTTTCAAAGAGCAAGATTCTGCTTCAGATGACTTCTTTATGAGTTGAGTGATACATACAATCAACACAGAAAATGTATGATGTGGTATTTGTGTGTAACAGTATATTTTGTCAAGATAACCATGTCACAATAATTCAAGCCCTATATAATATTGTTGTTTTTAAAGCTGTCTGACAGTTATTATGGCCTAAAGTGGAGTTGAAACATAATTAAGCCTTTGGGAACTCTATAATGATCCTTCAATTGCTTCAGCTGTGATGCATATATAAACCCCACCCTTGAAGGTATTCAAGGTGAGTTGCAATCACGGGAAAGACAAAGGAGCTTCCACAAAAGCTGAGAGAGGAGATTATTTCATCAAACCTGAAGGGATTCCCCAAAAATGTATGGAACAGCTGCAAACCTGCCTGGCCTTTAAAGAGAGCCCAACATTTCATCAAGGGACCTCATCAACTTAGTCAGAACATCTAGGAGAAACCCCCTTGTAAATGCAAGACACATTCAGGATGTCCTGATGAAGGCTGGTACAAGTGCTTCAGTGGCGACTATAAGACGTGCACTGAATAAACAAGGACTTCATGGTCGGACTCCAAGACGCACTCCACTCTTGACCACAAGGGACATCAGAAGTCGACTAGAATATGGCAGGAGGAATTTGGATAAGACGACTGAGTTTTGGGTGACAGTTCTATGGACTGATGGATTCAAACTGGAACTGTTTGGACATATGGACCAGCGGTCTGGCATGCGAAAGGCCAGGCTTATGACCATAAGAATACCATCCCCAAGGTCAAGCCTGATGATGGGTCATTGATGATGTTGGGCTGTTTTTCTGTGGCAGGAACTGGCAATCTTGATCGTGTACCTGGCATCATGGATTTTCAGAAATACCAGGCCATTTTAAAGAAGAATGTGATGCCTTCTGTTGACAAATTAAACCTTGGTGATCATTGGACTTTCCAGCAAGACAATGATCCAAAGCCCACCTCCAAGTCAAGCAAAGCTTGTCAGATTTAAATCTGATTGAAAAATGGTTGTTCGGATTTAAGGAAGGCAGGTACAGCACAGAAGCCATCAAACATTGCTGAGCTAGAGGCTTTTGCACGTGAAGAATGGGGAAAAATTCCGAAGAGTTACACTTTTCATTTGAACTTCAAAGTTAAGTGAACCTCTGTTCAAAATAACTCAAATATATATCAATAAATATATTTTGTTGTTTAATTTGTTTTTTTTTGTCATTTATTGTCATTCTCATCACTTAAATATCTTTTGAGGTGAGGGGGTTGAATATTTCTGATTGCAACAGTAGGTGTTGGATCCTATTGGATAGTTGAGCCTAAAGTATACCTAACAACAGTGTGGCATATGCTGGGTTGTGATCATTGTAAAACTACAAAACAATAGTAATAAAAAGAAAAGGGGAGATACTAGTTTAATAAACAAAAGCAAAAGTGGTGATATGTTGTTGAGCTATCGTTATATCGATAGCAACAAAACCCACATGGACTGATGAATGATGAAGTGCTCCCTAGTGCTCTGTCAGAAACACGCTGTGTGGAACTCCATCCTCTGACTAAACTTCCCCTTTCAAGAAGAAGGATCCACCTAATGGTAGATGTCAGAGGTTGTAGCAGCAGTTCAGACCACACTTGAACACAGTGTTGCATCGTACCCTGGTGTGCAGCCTTGATCTGCTCTACTACCCCAGTGAAGAACATTCAATTTTTAACAAAACTGCATCTAACTGGAAATAATATTTTGCAAGAGTAGAAGGGCTTTGTGTGTAATGGATTTTTTTTCCTTGGTAGTGTATGGGGAGCTGGCTGGGGTCAGAGGTCCCCAGCTGGCTGGGGTCAGAGGTCACATCTAAAAATAATGGATCTGTTCATGTTACGTCTGTGAAGCGCCAACCACTATTCACTGATAAGGATACCGTCACATTTTAACCTCAATATGACACCAAATGATTATATCATAAGGAAGGAGAGACAGGGATAGAGAGACCGAGGTAACTAATGGAATAGAGGAAAATACCTGACGAAAAAGCAGGAAAACATCATGATGATAACATAAACACATTGTCATAAACACACACACGGCCATCTTTTGTATTAAGCACACAGTAATACAGTTATACAGTAGGATTCCTGGTCTTTCCTCCTCTCCTGTCCTTGTCTCCTTTCCGTGTCCTTTACTTTCTCTCCCCTAATCTGACCTAGAAACAAAGAAAGAATGGATGGACAGAGAAGAAGAGATAAAGAGAAAAGAAAAGGGAGAGTGACCAGCGTTGTCACTGAATCTCAATCTTTCTTTCCTCCTTTCTTTCTGTCTTTGTTTCTTTGTTTGTTTCTTTCTTTATCTCTTTCTTTCTCAAGGAAAGAGAACATCATTCTCCATTCTGTAGGTCAGAGAGGGAACAATTAAGTGTTGAGGGCACAGGGAGTCGCCGACAGGTGATGAATGGCCTGGCCGGCTGCAACTGACAATATGCAGACAAGCCAGATCATTTGCAAATGGATGTGTTGTAACCAACATATCCCAATTCAGTAGTGAAGAGAGATCTGTTAAATAAGCAAAGGTGAAACAGAGCAGGCATTTCCCCTGACTTTGACTCCGTCACACTGAATTGTGTATGAGGCTGTTGGTCAACACTGTGATGTAATTGTGTGTGTGTGTGTGTGTGTGTGTGTGTGTGTGTGTGTGTGTGTGTGTGTGTGTGTGTGTGTGTGTGTGTGTGTGTGTGTGTGTGTGTGTTGCGCGTGCGCGTGCGCGTGTGCGCGTGTGCGCGTGTGCATGTGAGGAGGTGGTGGGGTTGGGGGTTAACCCTTTCCAGGATAATTTCTCAGCAAGGAGGTGGAGGAGGTGCAGCCACCTGCCCAGCAGAGAGGCTCATTTGTTAGAGCTGATGGCAGCTCCTAGACAGCACACCGCCCTGGGAATACACTGCAGCATCATTACATCACAGTGTTGACCAACAGCCTCATACACAATTCAGTGTGACGGAGTCAAAGTCAGGGGAAATGCCTGCTCTGTTTCACCTTTGCTTATTTAACAGATCTCTCTTCACTACTGAATTGGGATATGTTGGTTACAAAGACTGAGAATAATCTCTGTGTTTTCTATATTTTCAAAGAACATCCAGTGGCTGGTGGGAGGTTGAATATAGTCGGTCAGAAGACACGGTGGTTATGCTGTGTATTAGTTCATTCTTATCTCCATCTATATCTGGAATATAAGAAGAAGTCTTATATTCTATATATATATATATCCTGCACTGTTGGTTGGCCCTTTATCTATAACCTGACCTTGGTCATTGCAAAGAAAGGAGTATGTGTATTATAGGAGTACTATATACATAATGTATAGTGATAAATACAGTAATTTTTGAGGATGGTAAAAAAAAATCCTCAACAGTATGTACAACGTTTTGCAGTGAATTCCTGCAAAGAAGGTGGAGATGCAAAAGTATAGTGCCGCTTTAAAAGAGAAGCTGAACTTAGATCTGAGCCAGTGTTTCTCACTTCCACCACACATTTTTCGCTTTCTCCTCTTCAGTTATCATGGTCAATCTCTCTTCTCCCCTCACCTTATTCACCTGTCTTCCCGAAACACAAATCAACACACTTCTTAATTGACCTGGGTGTGAAAAGACGTACCACTTAGTCATCTGACATGTATATCAATCACTTACTTGATCTCTAATACCCTTAACAAGGTACATCTGCACTGGAGGACATCTGAGTCACTCACATATTCACACAGTCACACAAGCATGTATGCCTACACACACCTACACATAGTTATATAGAGTACATGACAAGGAGTAGTGTTCCTGGCTTCCATCACCAGCAGCACAACAGATCCATCAACCAGACAGTCAATGCCTGCCTCATGCAAAACAAGGACACCACCTTTGTGTGTGTGTGTGTGTGTATATGTGTGTGTGTGTGTGGGGGGGGTGTGTGAGTACTGTAATGGAGAAATAAACAGAGTGATCTCCGTTTGTCTCAAAAAGTATGACTTATTTTTAGTACAACTGTACACAGAAAAAAAAAAAAAACAGGACCATGTTTGTTTCTGTGTGCAAATGGAAATCATCTTGATTTAGTGGTAGTATGATATATGCTCCATACCTGCAGATCATGAAATACAAGATGAAACAAATGCTGTACAAGCAAGTGTAGTATGATGATGAATTTGCACTTCTGGAACCAGCTCTTATCGGACCAAGTAATAATTGATCTCAAACCAGTAGTTTCTCAATTCTTTACCAAAGCATTTCAATTCAATTCAATCGTATTTGTAAAGCGATAATATAGGCTACATTATCTCAAGGCACTTTATATATTAAGGTTGAGACAATTATAGAGAAACCGAACAGTTCCCATAATCGGCAAGCATTTTGGCGACTGTGGAGAGAAATAAACTCCCTCATTAACTGGAAGAAACCTCTAGAACCAAACTCAATGTGGCAGGCATTTATCATATGCAGTAAAGACAAGGTCAGCAGTACAATGAAAGGTGTTGGACAAGAAGAGACCGATTAATATCTAAATAAAAGCAAGGTAAAAAGAGCTTAATATAAAAAAGTAAAACGCAATAAAATGCTAAACTAAGAGTATATACAAGTTCTTGAACTTTAACTGTATGCATTTGTGTGAATAGGTATTGCACATATGTATGTATAGTTATTGCACCTTGTGTTGTGATTCACATTTTTCCAAATAAAGTGCAAAAAGGCAGGAAAATGATGTGCACAGGGTTGAAAGTTATGGGCTTCCTAAACCTCCCTGATGGTAGAAACTGTTCTTAAATCTGGTGATGAATGCAGCCCTGCTCCTTTACCTTCTTCCAGATGGTAACTGAGTGAACAGTCTGCGTGCTGGATGGCTATGGTCCTTGATGATGTTTTGTGCCACATCTGCCACTCCCTGCATTGATTTTTGCTATGATGTAAAATGTCAGCAAGCTGTCAATGTTCCACCGGTACAAGTTTGTGAGAATGCTGGTGTTAACGCCAAATTTCCTCAGTCTCCTAAGAGAAGAGAATGGCTGATGATCTTTCTTGACCGTGTCCAGGAGAAGTCCTTAGTGATGTGCACAAAGACATCTGAAGCTGCTGACCCTCTCAATCTCAGCATGACCAATGGGGGGGGTCCACCTCCCTGCTGTCTTCTGAAATGCACAATCATCTCCTTCTTTTTGCTGACATTGATAGAGAGAGGTTGTTAGCGTTTAACCAGCTTGTCAGTGACCTCACATCTTCTCGGTAGGTCATCTCGGCGTTGTGTGTGTTGATGCCCAGGATGGTTGTGTCGTCGGCAAACTGATTGATGGTGTTGAAGCTGTTCTCGGCTGTGCAGTCTTGGGTGAACAGGGAATACAGGATGGGGCTGAGCACACAGCCCTGACGTACACCCATGTTGAGGATCAGAAGGGAGGAGATGTGCCAATTCTCACCACCTGGGGCCTGCTTGTCAGAAAGGCACATAGCTAGCATCTTCAGCTGGATTTATGACTTACTGACCTATGACCTTTGAAAGAGACTTTGACGGTTACACAATTGGTCAGACTGGTTGTTATAATGGAAATGGTAAGCGTGATATAGATGTAATGATGTTATAAATGATAGCAGCAACTTTTAATATTATTCTTAATATTATTCTTATTATTCTCATAATAATCATAATCATAATTCTGCAGCTATGGAGTCAGAGATACCTGCATAATGAAATATAGAGAGACACAGAGAAAAAGAGAGAAGTGCTCAGTGCATGATGGGAGTTTCCCCAGAAGTCTAGCTCAGGGTGGTTCAGGGCCTCCACAACAACTAGGTCCAAAAAGATTTATTGAATTAAAGGGGAGGGAATATTTACACACAAATATTTACAAGGACAATAACACAGGAAATATCCAAAATAGATCAAATTAACCATATCCTTATAGCAATGGAATAGAAAGGTGATCATTTGTGTGATGGTGATGGAGATGGTGGCGGATGTGGATTCTGCAATAATGATTATGATTATTATAATGATTATTAACCATTAATTCTTATTAATATCACTTAACCCGCAACCTTTTCAAAATGTAAATGTACATTTAATTTAACGGACATGCCCTTTAACTTGAGCATTACTTTGTAAAAAGGATATGCTGCTGTTAGTGATGCTTTCTGATTGTGCTTTTTATTTGCTTTTGGAGAGATGCTATGGAAATTTCAATGTATGATAGAATATAATCCCCAAAAAGATGAATCCCTTCAAGTCAAAATTTCCAGGGCACTGAAAATAAACACTCACCATTTAAAAGAATATGTAAAACAACACTGGAAATAAAATAAGTTGCAGTAGGGTTATACATTTTAAAGCGGGGGAATGTTATAGCATGTGACGAGTCTCATGCCAAAAACAGTTAGCATCGTTTCCGACCACCGTTCACACAGTCTATTATCAGGCCATCTTGATGCACTTCCCCTTCAACCTGCTACTTTCTATCTTCCCTGACCCCCACCCTCCACCTCTGTCTCGCTGGTCTTTCTCCTGGTTATGGTGTGATGACCTGTCAGGAGATGCTGCAGAGAGGGCAGAGCGACAACAAAATCAGCTAAGATTAGACCTGATCCCTTAACACACATGCACACACACACACATGCCAATGCACAGCGGTGTGCTGACCAGAAAGCGAAGAGGCCCACTGTTGGTGTCCCACCTCATCTTCATCAGATCTCCCAGCTCTGACCCAGAATCCTCCAGATCTGTGTGTGTGTGTGTGTGTGTTTGCGCTAACTCTGACCATATCCGTGATTACTGGGGCTCTGGCTGCTCAGGTGGACAGTGTATGTGAGTGAGTGTGTCTGACATGATGGCTTGTGGCAAAGTGATCTCTACAGCCCAGAAGCCTGACTGTCAGACCAAATATCTGAAGAGGGGAGAAGAATTGTTGGAGGGAGAGATATCCAGAGAATGGAGGAAAGAAAGGGAGATGAAAAATATATAGTTCTCCATAAAGTTACTTCTGTATCTTTAGTGAGGTTTTTCTCCATTAAACTGTTAAACAAATAATTCATTTTGTGAGCAACAGTGTATGCTCCCTCAGTTGATCTCTATCTGGGACTGTCTGGATGAGATCTGCTTAATTTGGGTTTGATCTCTTTGATCACAGTGTGTGCAGTTGCTAGTGCAAGTGTTTACTCTCCGTCAGTATTTCACTTCAAGAGGAAGATGAGGTGGGTGCTTATTGGGGTATTTGTTGGCTCATATCAGAACTGTCATCATCTGAGGCTGGATTACCTACTTGGTAGAACAGAACTGCCCTGAGAACCCAAATTTCCGGCTGGTCGGTCTTACAACAGTACAGTTTATTGCCATTCATCCATTCACACATATTCATACATTGCATCTATGAGCAGCACTTTTTCTATGAGGGGAAATTTGGGGTTCAGTATCTTGCCCAAGGACACTTCAGCGTGCAAATGGTTAGACGAAGACTGCTCTGCCCCCTGGGCCCTTAAGTTAGTGGTCTATTGAAATAAAGCGTGAGAATATGCACAGCTGAAGCACCATACCAACCGACAATACATAGTGAGTCCTTGTTTATTGTCAACAATACCCTATTGTGGGCGTGATAATATAAAATTATATCAACTTTATGTCCCCCAGGGGCAAATTTTCTGGGGGGACAGGGGGGTCCCAACCACTAAATCCAGAGAGTTGCCCCACCTCAATATCCTTGCCAACATAGGCAATGAAGATGTTAAATAGTACAATCTATACTGAACGCATGTTTACTAATTATAAATGTAAATAAAAGCATTCTCCCACCCTCCCGTGTCACACATATACTCTCTCTCTCCCTCTCTCTAAGAGCGATTGCGAACTCAGTGTGTTGACTTCATCCTGAAGTAATAATATTAATAATTATAGTAACAATAACTATATTTGTATAGCACCTATCTAAACAAGGTTATAATGGTTAAAAATCCATTGAAAAAAGTTAATGAACAAAAATAACATTCAATTAAATTTTAAGCAAAAAATCATTTTAACGTAAGTAAATTAAAGCAAGCACTTTAAAAGAAAAAAAATAGCAGCTTTATAACAGATAACTAGAAGCAAAGCATGTGGCAGACATTTTGCTTGGATTTGACCACTCAGTAAAATAAAGTGCACATTTAACCAGACTGGATATTGTTTGTTTAGTGCTACCGTTGAATCTTGATCACATTTTTCAGATCGATTCCAATTCGTGCATATAAATGATAAGTCATCTGTACGCACCAAAGTTAACCATGGTGTTCCACAGGGCTTTGTGCTCGGCCCAATTTTATTCTCATTGTATATGCTTCCACTAGGAAACATTATAAGGACACACTCTATAAATTTCCACTGCTATGTGGATGACACCCAGTTAATTAAAACCTGAACAAAGTAATCAATTAACTAAACTTCGAGCATGTCTCAAGGACATAAAAACCTGGATGACCCGCAATTTTCTCTTATTAAACTCAGATAAAGCAGAGGTTATAATTTTGGCCCTAAACACCTTTGAGATACATTATCTAATGATATAGCTGCGCTAGACGACATTGCCCTTGCTTCCAACGAAACAGTCAGGAACTTGGGAGTGAGCTTCGACCCCGATTTGTCCTTTAATTGTCACTTAAAACAAATTTCTAGAAATGCCTTCTTTGACTTGGGTAACAACCCACAAATGAGAAGTCCCTTCTCAAAAAGATGCAGAAAATCTATTTCACGCCTTTGTTACATCCAGACTTGATTATTTAAATTCCTTATTGTCAGGCTCCAGCAGTAAGTCGTTAAAGACACTGCATTTTCTCTAAAATGCCGCAGCAAGTGTCCTGACAAGAACCAAGAAAATAGAGCACATTTCTCCAGTATAAGCTTCGCTACAATGGCTTCTGGTTAAATCTAGAACAGAATTTAAATTCTCTTCCTCACCTTCAAGGCCCTTAATAATATGTAACATTATACCTCAAAGAGCTGATTGTACCATATCAACCCACCAGAGCACTGCACTCCAAGAGTTTAGGCCTAATTGTCGTCCCTAAAGTCTCTAAAAGTAGAGTAGGAGCCAGAGCTTTCAGCTATCAAGCTCCTCTCCTGTGGAATCAACTCTCACTTTCAGTTCGGGAGGCAGACACCCTCTGTACGTTTAAGAGTAGGCTTAAAACCTTCCTTTATGACAAAGCGTATAGTTCGAGCTGGTCCAGGCTTGTCTTAGACCTGCTCTTAGTTATGCTGCTATAGGTCTAGAATGTTAGGGGACACATGACACACGGATCTTCTCTTCCCAGCTTTTCCTCCTCTTCTCCATCCTTTCATCAATACATGTTACTGACTTGAGTTCTTCCGTGGAGTCCCTTTGCCCTACCGTCCGCAGACCCAGGGCCACGGCTGTGGACAATTGAGGTGGCAGCTGCTGGTGGCTCCTGATGGCGGCAGGGAACAATGACTGTGGACTATAATGGCATCCAATCTTGATGGTGGTGGCTGCTGACCATGGACTATGATTACAACGAGACTGCTTGATATATCATATTTCTCCTCAGATACTTGACCATTACCAGATTAATTGACCTTCCATTATGCTACAAAGTGTTTATTCTAATCAATGCTGGAAAGACCCTTATCTTTCTGATATTTCTTTTACACGTGGCATCTAATGCACTTCTGTCCGTCCTGGGAGAGGGAACCCTCACATGTGGCTCTCTCCAATGTTTCTACGTTCTTTTTACCCTGTTAAAGGATTTTTGTTGTAGTTTTTCTTTACTCTTGTTGAGGGTTAAGGGCAGATGATGTCAAAACTTGTAAAAGCCCTATGAGACTAATCGTGATTTGTGAATATGGGCTATACAAATACAATTTGATTGGTGGATTGATTGATTTTATATGACCCATAGCATACCGATGGCATATGAGACCACTGTTGTCACAGTTAGAGTAATTAACACATGGTTAAGACTGTATAAGTGTCACTTTTTGGTCAGGTTTGTACTGCACAAAACAAAACTACTTGTTTAAGGAAAATATAATTTTTGGGGATAAAATAAGAGCTTCCTTAGGGTCAGAGAACCTTCTTTATGAAAACATCCATCCATCTATCCTGCCCGGTTTGCTCCTAACTTTGAGTTAATTACTCTTTATACTATGCCACCACCTCAATGGCACCTGTCATAGTCATTATGGTCACTATTATTCTCCACAAATGAACTGTGCTCAAACGAATTTAAGACATGTTCTATGAAGGATTGTGATGGAAATTCATCTTGAGATTTGAAATAAAGAAATTCTCAGACTGGAGTTTCTTTTGAGTCTTTATAATAATAAGCTCTGCAGAGTTTATACAACAAGCACTGGTGCTCAAATGGAACTGGCCTCAAGTTCACAAAAGCCAGAACTTATACAAAGAGGCGGTACATAAGACATAATATAAAAAAAGGAGACATGAAAGTCATGAGATCATCCTCTGTCTTATCTGCTGTGTCCGTCCGTCCGCGGTACCAGTTGGAAGAAAAACATCACCAATTAAGAGTTCCATCCTATCAGGTAGACAGTATCACAGCAGTGATGATTTCCACTACCTTAGACACTGGTCAGTTTTTTCCTCCACAGGATCTCCACAGAATTAGGTCCAAACTCTCTCCGCAGGTACACACAATGCAGCGGGTGTTCTCTGCTGAGGCACATCCACAACAGCAACAAATTCTTCGCAGGATTCAGGTGAGAGGTGGTCGAGCAGGCAGAGAAAGGACATAACGGATTAGTTCTGCCGATTTTGTTCACAGAACATGTCGTCACACTGGCATTACCACAAACTGTCTGGATATCATCGATTGTGTCTTCTATGTGTGTGTTACACCCATATATATATATATATATATTTATGAATTTTTTTTTTCCGCCTGTTACATGGTGGTCATCAAAAATAGTGCAGTAAAGTGTTGTCAATAGATGTCCAATATGAGGAAATAGTGACCAGAAGAGGGCAGTGGAGGACAGTTAATGAAGCCTAGTTTCCTAATTAACCAAGGCTAATTAAGAGAGTGAGACAGAGAGTGAGAAACAGTCAGAGAAGGAGAGACAAAAGAGCGTGAGAGAGAAAAAGAGAGAGAGAGAGAGACAGTTGGAGAGCACGAGAAAATATATTTTAAACAAACCTTTATATGTCATCATGTACTCTTTATTGTACTCTACAAAAACACATTTTCTTTTACATTAGGTCAAGATTCACATCAGGATTGGACAAAAACTCAGTCGGTTCCCACAATAGCCCCTGGTATCCTGGTCAGCATCCATCTCCTGCACCCTCTGTCAAATCTGAAGTCCATCAGCAATTTGGACCTCATTCTAACATCAACATCCAATGATTCCTCCACCTTCCTCCTCCTGCTCACATGAGACAATTCTGCTAGTTTTTCTTAAATTGCTGCAGGAGAACCAACACTATTGTAACCATGCTACCGCGGTAAGAAATTGAAAAAAAGTTGGCCAGCTGACCAATCAGAGCAGACTATTAAGAACAGATTAAATTGATGAGGCAATTTAGGATCCCCCACTGTATGGCTTTGTCAGAGGATTATCTTCTAATCTTCAGGGTTGTATAAAGTCAAGACTTAAGCCTTGTTGGGGGGCATTTTTATGTGATTTGAATTCAAGTACATTAGGACAACTACACCTTAAGATTTTTTTAATCTTCTAAATTCAACGAGACATGACTGAGCTGAATGAGTCCAGATCTCGTTGTTGATTTCTCCTGACCCTGGCTGCACTGTGCTGTATTTGCTGAGGGATGAAGGAGGACAAGGCCTGATCACCTTAGCAGCAGAGCGACAAGAAGTTTCTTTGTCGTCCTGCTGATTTGGTGTGGAGGCTTTTGGCCCGCACCATCTTGACTTTCTCTGTCATTAATACTGCTGCGAGTCACCACTGCTCACTCTCTGATCATGAGATATTGCTTTATCAACTGATTGTTGCCACTGTTCTCAATGCTGGGGGGTCTTTTGGGTTCTTTAGTGAGGTCTTTTCTAAGCAGGTGATGATTATGTTGAGGTGGTTCGGGCATCTGGTAAGGATGCCCACTGGGCGCCTCCCTTGGGAGGTTTTTCAGGCACGTCCAGTGGGGAGGAGACCTCGGGGAAGACCCAGGACTAGGTGGAGAGATTATATCTCAACACTGGCCTGGGAACGCCTCGGGATCCCCCCGTCAGAGCTGGTCAATGTGGCCCGGGAAAGGGAAGTCTGGGGCCCCCTGTTTGAGCTGCTCCCCCCGCCACCCGACCCCGGATAAGCGGATGACGATGAGATGAGATGAGATGATGAGTGATGATTATGTGTTACAGGTCTTCCCAGTAGAACCAACAAAAAATGTCAGCTTTGATTTTTGGAAAGGGCTCAGCTAGCCATGTAGCTGCAGATAATGAATTGTCTTTATTTTTGTCAAAATGTTGAGTGTTCTTCTACAGATAGATTTGAATCTCTACAGAGTGACAAGGGATGCAGAAAGAGCGTCCAGTGTTTAGCGTTACACTGACAAGTCTAATTTATTGTAGAGAATGAACTGATCTTCAGGAATTTGCCAAAGCGATTTGGATTCTGTGAATGTGGATTCAATGGATTCAATGTTTATTACTGTTGTAACAGTTGTGTAAAATGTTTAGTTTAAACTATACTTTATCAATTACTTATTGCACTCTCTCTCTCTCTCTCTCTCTCTCTCTCTCTCTCATACATCACACTGATGGATAGACTCAGCTCAGTTTTTCAACACCCTGACAAAGAAGTCAGCTGTGGTTCAGCCTGATAAGAAGTCTGTGTGTGTTTGTGGTGGTCATCATCATTTGGACAACTCTTCCTTGATCAGTCCAGCTCATATTAATGTCAGTGCTGTGTCTTACCTTGACTACATCATGTCATGTTTCCACAAACTGAACACCAAACTCCTGCAGTGCAGATACAAGGATTTAAACTCTGCTGCTTTCCTAACCTAAAAGGCATTTGAAGCTATTTCATTTCAATTTCCTCCTGACAATTACAAGAAAACTAGGAGTCTCTGTATTTGTTTTTCTAACATGATCTCCTTCAAAGAATCAGCTTCCATGAATTTACTAATTCGCTTTCTTCACAGCGCGAAAGAACACTTTCACAGCCAAATCATAGTCTGTGTTATCCTAAATCAATTAAGCCCAATAAATGTTGTCTCTAAGAGAAAATGTGAGGATTTATGTGTGTATGTGCAAGTCAATGAGAGGACAAAGTTCTGGTTCAGGCGGCCAAAAGTCATGTCAGGGCTGCAGGAGAAACACTACATGAGAGCTTCTTTAAAACAAAAGCATGGACTTGGCTCACTACTGCTGGGTTTAGGATGAGCGTCTGAGGACAGAGCTAATTGTGGTGAATACAGAGCTTTGGCAGCGGCATGCTCCTCTATCAGATGCCAGCGTTTGTGTGTGTATGTTCTGGGCTGTGCATACCCTCACTCGTTTGTTTGCTCACTCTCTCTGCTTCCTCCGGGGACTCTGGTGAAAGTAGGCCTGCCGTCCGGCTGCCAAGTAAACCTGATTTAGTCACACTTGGCTGCCATTATTTTACTGCAAAGCAATCATGTTTGGCCCTGTGGCCGTTGGCTGGTGGCCGGTGGCCGACGGTTGTCAGGCTGCAGGGTCCCGCACTGGCCCGGTCTTCCTGGAAGCAGAACAGCTTCGCACACGGCTGGACTCTTCAGTGATTTAGCTCCTTGTGTTTTGAAGTGCTGGACTTCAATGTTTCTGAGAGAGATTCTTACTATTACTTTTGTATTTAGCACTTAAGAGCTCTTCCTATCTGGGCCTTTCCACAGAAACAACTGAACATTGTAACAGTAAAGAGGAGGGAGTTCACTTCACCTGGTGATCTGACACAACGACTTGCACTAGTGACTCCTCCTGTTGAGTGACCCTTAATGTCTCTTTCCTTTTCTCCCTATCTTGTCTTTGCGCTCCCTATTATGTTCTGTTCTCCTCTGTCCTGTATTATATGTATCTTAAAATACTTATAACAAATAGAAATAAGATAAGTAAGTAAAAGTGACCACTGTTTTCCTGGCTTCAATTTTACATCTCAAACAAAACAGTTTATAAGTAGCCCTTAGTGAATGTGGCTCCAGGTTTCTATCACTATATGAAAATTTGAATCAGTATATGATGCCATTGAGGGCGTTGCCTGCTCATTAGTCTCTAATTGAAAGCAAAGCCAATTTGCATACTTCTCTTTGAGTTGAGAACACATCCTTTTTCTCCTGTTTCCTCTCTCTGCCTCATTATGAGAAAATCTGAATAATGACCACCGTATATGTTAACGACTGGTATAATTGTGTTGGATTAATGATTCTGAAAATAATTATCTTTGAAAAGAGAGGAGTGAGGGGAAAAAGTGAGCGTGATATAAAAGGTCTTGCAGCGAGAGTGCACATGTGTTTGTGTGAAAGTGTGTGTTGATGCAGTGCTGCTGCTAACTTGCTCTAAATACATCTCTGATTAGCATTTTCCCTTTAAAAGAAATAATTTGAACTTTGATATCCCTAATGATGCTTAAGGGCTTATTAGCCCTCACACACTTGCTCCTCAGCCCGCGTAGAAACGATCACAGCAGCGTTTAATTCACTATACCCTTCATTCACAAGCTGTATTAATGATCAATGAATGCTGCTTTAATAAAAAAACCTTACAAGATGTTAAGTGAATCAGAAAAGTGCAGCACTCAATAGTGTGTGCATATACATAAAACACACACACACACACACACACACACACACACACACACACACATCCGGAGACATGTATACAGGCAGATAGGCAGACAGATAGACAAACAGAAACAAACATATACACGGGGCTTTTTACGTGCACGTGGCTGACCAACAGAGGGTGGTGTTGTATCGCAGGTGTGAAAACAGAGACGCGCTGCTTTGAGCTGAAGCAGATCTCCTGACTTTCTAATGAGCAGTTCACTCCTCATCACTGGATACTGGAAAGGAAACAAAGCACTTTAATGGATGATGCTGACATGAAGACGTGATGGTTGCTGATCAACGGAATCTGTCAGCTGCTCATTGATAAACACGAGTCTCTCACTTGGATGTTGTGTCTGAAATCTTTTACCATCTCAATTCAACAATTTTATATTTTGAGAATTTTTTTAAATAAAACCAGCAGCTCGTTTTTTTTTCTCTTTGACTCAAGACAAAATATAATGACCAACTACACTATCTCACTACAAGGTCAATTTAACAGTCTTTTCTGGAGCTTTAAATCAGATCATATGATCTTCTCTTGTCACTAAATGTTGTTTCCTAGGGCAAGAATGAACTCAGCTGTATGTGATCTGTGTCTGTTGCCTGACAGACAAAGACATTTTACCTACATTCCAAGTCAGCTGCTAAAGCTCATGTGATATTAATTAAAGCTCTGGAGCAGAAACCTGTTTGCAAAGTAAAAATCCACTTTTAACAATGAATTAAATAAAAAAAACCTCTTCCTGGCTTCTGTTGCCAGGATTCTCAGTGTATGAGATTTACTCAAACGTAGAAATAAAATTCACTTGATTAAAAGGGCATTCATCTGATGCATCTACGACTGGCTTCTGATTGGCCTGCTGTGTAAAATGTTGATACATTTAAAATATTAAGCATTCCTATCACAGCTTCTCAGTAACGTTGTGAACTCACTGTGTACATTTGTTTCTCCTCACACACTGCTTTATGTCCCAGCATGCATCTGAGCACATAAACATCAATATTAGCAGTTTAGTGGTGAACAGTTGCTGGGGAAGTGATCTTAAAACTCTAAAGGACACCTCCACGTCCCTCTAATTAAACCTTAACCGCCCAGCCGAGGTGATGGCTGATAGGAGGGGGAAGGGTAAAGGGGCTTATTTAGCATTAACATAAAAACAAACAGCCGCATATAGATATGCAAATTAAGGAAGTGCGAAAACAGAATGCCAGGAGCCATCCGCCATAACTCACACTGATGGTCTTTAAGTGAGAGGACGCCTTCGAAAAACGTCCAATAAGAAAGTGGGAATGATGCACCTGTCGCCCGTCTGTCTAATGAGCCAATCAGGTAGCAAGGACGAGGAGCATATCCGGGTAGAGAATTTGGCCTGGAGTGTCACTTGGTACAAAATGCACTCATGATTCCACAGCAGTGAAGATTTCACAGCTTTAGGTAACATAAAATACACCAAAACGGTAACAACACACCTTAAAAAAAATTGGAGCTGCAATAACAAATGATTTACAACATCAGCAGGCCAAAAACTGATAAACAGTGTGGACCTGAAAATGTAGTTTAAAGGCATTCCAAGTATGTGTGTGTGTGCGTGTGTGCGTGTGTGTGTGTCTGTGTCTGTGTGTTTTCTTGTGTGTTGACAGAATATGAGCGACAATTAAGACAGCTTCTACGTATTTCCCTTCGTCCATACGCAGAGCTGCTCAAAGCAGTTTTAATCCCATATCTTCATGAAAAAAAAATTCACTGGCACGAAGTCGTGCCTTAAAACTGACAATGATTTACATTTCAACATAATGCTCTGTGTCGGCTGTTATTGTGACAAAGTGCTGCATGTATCCCTCCAAAATGAAAGTGGGTGTTCTGTTATGTGTGAAACAAAGACATTTGGACGAACCTGCCATCCTCTCCTTTTTCTTGCAAATGAGCATGGTAAATCTATTTATGTCCTCCTACAGCATACTGGTGAAATAAGGAAAGCTTTTGGCTTATTGAGAGACAGCCTGAGCAGCCGAAACAAGCCCCCGTGAAGATATTTAGAAAGAAAAAAAAGAAAAAGGAGAAGGATGGTGGAAAGGAGCGGCAGCACCCGAGGCGATGCAGGAAAAGTAGCGAGAAGTCCAAACACAAAGCCGGGTGGATGAGGGACGGGGAAATGCGTTCTCGCTGGATGATCTGCCGCTCTGACAACACCTGGCCAAGGAACAAACTACAGGCTTGTCTAGATGCGAGGTAGAGAGGGATAAAAAGAACCCTGAGGCCTGCAATCCTCCCCCCAGCTCGCTTTTTTCTTTTTCAAGCAACGAGGTTGAGGATAGAGATGGAGGCACGAAGTTGAAATGCAGACATGCAGATGAAGAATAAGAAAAAAGGTTTTTTGGGAATGTGATAGCAGCTAATCCAGCTCAGATGCAGCTCTGTAGGGATGAAGGGGCTGGCAGCTGGAGTTGTAGTCATTGCTGACTGGCCAATGGTTCAAACCTGTGCTTTAAAAAACACTGACGTTCCTCCATATATATCAGAGCGACATGGCGTTTCATCATCGAGATGCCACCACAATCTAGAGACAGCAGAAAGTATGTGAGAGTGAATTCTAGACATTCACTCTCACCTACTTTCTGTTGTCTGTACACACACACACACACACACACACATACACACACACACACACACACACACACACACACACACACACACACACACACACACACACACACATCTTCAAGTCACCAAATTTCTACTTTTGTGTTTGAGCCTCCTCCTCTCCCACAGGGATGTGTGAGGATGAGAATCAGATGATATTCTCTGTTAAACAGTAGCTGCTGCAGGGAGGCGGTGAGCAGCCTGCATGCGGAGATGAGGCTTTCTGTCACCAAACCTTTTATCCATCATCAGCCTGAATCCACATCCTCCCTACACACACACGCATGCATGCACATATATACGCACACACACAAACGCAGTGCTATTTATGATGTTAAGGTGTGTAAGTGGCAGTTATTGCATTTTCACTTTTGTCTATTGTTTTAATTATAATTTTACTTTGGAAATACAATGAAATTCTTGATACAGAATATTTTGTTTTCTACAACCACTAACTTGAAATTAATGTATTTCATTTTCCACTTCAGGCAGTCTAAGGTCACTATGAGGTCACACCTGTTTAAACTCTGACGTCTTTGAACACTTAAATTGACTTTTCCTTATCTGACAGTTATATCACTCACAGCGTATTTCTAAAATGTATGTTAATTAATACGTTAAAAACAATTCAGAAATAACGATGTGTGTTTTCATATACATGCAGATTATTATAAAATGATCTGAATGATCCGTAAACCAGTGCGCTTGTGGACCGAGACAGCGCATTGTCTGACTCAGAGTCGGGTACAAATTCGGCGGCTTAATAGATTAAATACACACAGGCCTGTTATTTATTGATTTAAAAGAAAAAATTGTCTTGAGTCAGTGAGTCATTGAAAATCTTAAAAATGATTACGCGTCACTTATTTATGTTGCATTTAAATGTCAAATTGAGAGACATACATTTTTCACACGGACCGTTAAATGACAGGCCTGTGCTGTGGAGAAAGTGTCTGCACGCGCGTGTTTAAGTGTTTAAAAGGGTCAAATGCTGTGTTTGAACAGAATTTAATCATCAGAGACATTTGCGCACACTGCCCGACACAGTCTGAGTGTGTAACGAGGTGCGCACTGACACACTGCACGTGTTCACCTCTAAAACATACGAACACGGGCTCCTGCAAAGTGTCCAGCATCCTGGGAGGATATACAGAAAACCCTCGGGTCACACTTTAACGCAAATAAATACAGCTCTAATAGAGACGGGACAGAGACACAGGAGCGGCTCTGGCCACTGCGCTGTGCGCGCCACGCGCCGGAGTGGCTGCGAGGGCGTGAGGGTGGCATGCGTATGTGTGTGTGTTTGTGTGTGTGTGTGTCTGAGTGTCAGTGTGTGTGAAAGCCACCACTAGTCGCCCCCAGTGCTCTTCAGTCTCCACTCTCCCTTCTCAACGCAGACTGAACGTCACGTCCGCACTTGAACTTGAGTTTTGTCCCATTGTAGAAGCCAGCGAGGCGCACACAGCCGCACACCGCCGCACACAGCCCGGGGATGCGGGACGCTGCAGCCAGCACAAAGAGAAAAGAGGGTGGCAGTCTGTCCTCAAACCAACACTGGACGTTGACTTGAAGAGTTCAAGTCTAACCCGCCCGTTTGGCTGGCAGTGCAAGTGCAGCAGAAGAAGTGCCCACCACTTGGCAACATCCTGTGAAGTGCAGAGGAGAAAATTGGATCCCTATTCTAAACACTTTCCCACATTAGTTTATGTCCACTTACCTGCTTTGTCCGAGCAGGTACGCACGTTGTCCAAAGTGGCCGGAGAGTGGACACAGGTAGTGACCCTCCACCAGGAGCTGACCGCCGACCTCCCGCGCCTCGCTGGGTCCCTCCACTCCATTGCGTGCCTTCCTCCGCTCTCCTCTCACAGATGGGGCGAAAGTAGCGGAAGACAGAGCCGGACTATCTCCCAACCTCGCCACCGCCACGACCGAAGAACGGAGGCGCACAACCACTTTGGCACCGAGCTCCGACCGAGCGCCCGGCCGCCCAGCGCTGCGCCACGGCCGGTCACCGCAAATCGCAGCAGCCACTGCCCGCTGGAGGGAGAGCCGCCGCAGAGGGGTCAGTTCAAGGGCCAAGTTTGGGGCCAGTGCCGTGCAGTCCGTCTCGGCTGGCCAGCGAGCGGCCGGTTTGGGGGCCAGATCGCGGTCGGTATACCGGAGCAGCAGCAGCAGGAGGAGGAGGAGGAGGAGAGCCGACCCTTCCAGCGCCGCTCTCCGGGCGATGCCAGTGTAAATGCCAGGGCGATGTCCCGACGCAAGCAGGGGAACCCGCAGCACCTGTCCCAGAGAGAAATAACACGTAAGTATACCTGCGACAATTCACATCATATGATCACAATAATCTACTTGTCGTTATTTATTTTTTTCTCTTGTCAATCTGATAATTTTTTCTTCCGGATTATCGAGGCGATAAACATTTTCAAACAAACAGAAAGTTCGCAAAGTGCCCCCCCGAAGACCTTTCTTCTTTTTTGAGTTGAATAACAATCTAAGAATCAGTTTGTATGCACTTATGGGATCACTGCGGTGTAGCGATCAACTTAAAATTCTCAAACACATAAAACAGAGAGAGTGGAAAGTGTCTGACTTCTACTGAACAAGCAGCTCACGGAGAAGTCGGACTTTACTGTGACGTTACTTCTATATTGTTCCACTGTTTGTATGCATGGAGTTTTAGACAGGGGACACTGACAGTTACTCTATATTGTACAATACAATTTTCATTCCTCAAATTAAATTCGTTATTACTTTAGGATGCGCTTTCATCAGCAGATATAGATGGACATGTGAAACACACAAAAAGTCGCGTATGGATTTTAATATTTGTATTTATATTATAAAAACTTGTCTTCATTCTTTGCTTCAAGTGAAAGGCCGATAGTTGGACTTTATTTCAAGCATCACTCGCTTCTTTTTCCACTTCAGTGAAAGTAATGAAATGAATCCAGCAGAGGCGATTTTCCTCTGTGCGCACGGGCAGCCTCACTTTGAACACGCACACTTTCTTTTTCTCTTTCTGCATCTTGTTAAATCTTTAACAGACGCATTCCAGCCTCTCGGTTCGTACTCGAGCTGTTTAGTCCCGTTTTGCTGCTGCATGGAGGCAAAGTTTATACTTCCGCTGCTTGTAATATTAATGCTGCCTCTGGATTATTTAAAACCCTGCGCGTCTGACAGCCAAAATTCAAGGGTTTCCCTCACGGCCCTTTAATGCAGAGCACAATAAGTGACGGCATTTGAAGTGAAAATACGTAGGAAGAAAATCTTATATTATTATGAGGGATGGATAAAATATTTAATGCGTTTACTGTTGGAAAAAATCATGTTAGTGTTGATGTGAATTCAAGCGTAAATTGCGCAAATTAATTCAAACAGGAAACGCATCGCTTCCCTCATTTTTTACGCAAACTCCTTTTTGCGCTGACGCTTGAAAGTCCTCTGCAGATCTAATCACAGCTGATGTGTTCGGACAGGAGCCGCAAGTCTTCATGCAGGACTTTAGAGAAAACATTAGTAAAGGACACTTCGTGATGGATGCAGCTAAAAGCCTCAATCTGTTACTGGTTTACAGGTTTGCATTATTGAGGTATAAGATGCAGCTCTGTATCAGGACTGTATGTTGGGTGAATATCCCGCTTTCTTCCCTGCTGCTTCAGGGTGTTTGGGGAGATTTGTCTTGAGTGAGGTCTGTCAGATCAGATCACTTACACCACAGTGTATCAGTGTGCACCTTGCTGGATTGCTATGTATAACTTCACATCACATTTTAGAGTTGAAACTCAGCCTACCTGGCTGTGTGTAGGTTCTGTCCTCTGCTGCACGACCTGACTTTTACTACACTCACACACACACACACACACACACACACACACACACACACACACACACACACACACACACACACACACACACACACACACACACACACACACACACACACACACCTGAAGACACTGCATGTGGCACCAGCCAAATCACCTCCTGACATGAGGAGAGCTGATACAACTACAACTTGTGTGTGTGGCTGCTCATACGCAGGCCTGCGGTGTGGTCATGGTTTCCTTAAAAAATGGGTCACATTGTGCACGCTGCATGTTATTCCTGAGACGTTAGTTCCTGCACCTGCAGCACAGAGCAAAGAATACACACTAATACAATAACAGGTAGACAGACAGACAGACAGACAGACAGACAATCATTAAGTGTGGAGAGATGAAAAACATGCAAATAAAAGTTTTTAAATGAGCTTCCTGCTTGCTCTGTGTAAAAGCTGCTTTACTTTCAATCAGTGTGTGTGTGTGAGAGAGAGTGAGGTGTAAAATGCAATTTGGTATTTGTGTCTTCAGAGCAGCTCTGAACTGTCTATCTGATTTATGCTGTACATTCCATAATTCATGTGTAAGAGATTCTCCCCAATTTAGTATGCTTGAGTGCAGTCACACACGAACACACACACACATACACACACGCACTTAAATATGTATGTAGGCTTTTGTGGGCATCAACACAGACCTACATGTAAATGAACACATGCGAATCCCTCCTACAAATTCTGGTTCTCGAACTGTCAGGTAATAAATTCTGTTTGAGCAGTGTTTTAATTGGGGTTCTTTAATTTTGGCTTTTTACAACAAGATGATTCACACTCTCCAATACAATGAGATTGTGAATCCAAGATTCCAGTAGTAGAGGAACATGTGTTACTCAACCTCTCTTTTGTCTTTTACTATCTTTTCCTGAGTGGGAGGAAGTGTTGGAAACAGTAGTGCAGTTTTCTGATTGTTAAATTGTGGATTTATTTTAATTTAGTTTGGCCTCAGTCATAAAGCGACTTCCTTACAAGAAAAATGACAAATTCTTACTGGCTGGGTTGTAGTCCCATTTTCTATTATCTTCATCCCATGCAGTCTGAGATCTTATTTTTAAAACTGATCAATAAGGGATCACATGTTGGCCTGGAGTCATCTCCTCAGTGCCCGTCATGAACACTAAATAATATTTTACTTCTTAACTCCTGCTTCTACAGTTAACGTGTTGGATTGTGAAACAAATCCAGTACTGCATGCTTTCCATCACACTCATTTCCTGCCACATTACAATCAAACACACCATCATGAATGGCTAATCTTCACAAGAAGTTGATGCAATTTCTCTCCCAGAGACACATGGGAGAGATGAATCAGTGGAAATCTAGATTTTTTTTGTGTTTGTCAGGCAGATTCAGTGTGTGTTTTGGTGTCACCACGCTCAGACAGTTTACACCCGAAGGTGCAGACGTGCCTTCTGCTTCTCATTCACTGCAAATAACCCGAGCTTTCCTCCGAGAGGCTGATTTAGTGTGAAGAGATGCAAACAGGACGAGAGCTCCCATTGTAGCTGCACACACACACACACACACACACACACACACACACACACACACACACACACACACACACACACACACACACACACACACACACACACACACACACACACACACACACACACACACACACAGAGAGGGGAGAGAGAGAGGGCTGTGTATAAATTGCAGTCTCCCACTTGAGATGCATGTTTCCCTTTGGCTTGTCAAATAGCCATGCACCCTGCTGGGGCTAAGTCTTTGTTAGAGAGAGGGAATGAACCTGGCATCTCCTTCTAGTCTATCCGCTGTGAAATGTTCTGTGGATGCGCTGTCTTTAAAAAACCATAAATGAAAATAGAGTGTATTCGTAAAGGTGTCTGCTGATTGGAATTGATACATGAAGCTGTCCCTCCGATCATTCACTCCTTTCACAAATGTTGTTCAGTCTAATTTACAAAGCATATTCTCTCATATTCTCTCATTGTTAACAGTTTCCATCGTAACTTAAATACAACACTGACAGTGAGCTCAGTTTGTTTTACACAGCAGCTTTATAAATGTAATTTCTGAGCTGTGAATGTTTATTCACCTCCAACTGTGAGAAAATGTTTATAAAGCCCATTTTAGTCTGTGTGTGTGTGTGTGTCTGTGTGTCAATCCTCAGGACGAGGGGTTTTCAGTTCTTGCCTCAACTCTTGTTGATGATCAGCAGGCTGTGCACACTCTCCCAGCTACGATACTGCGTTGCACCCTCACACACACACACTCACCTGCTGTAGCTTGCATTCCAGAGAGTTGGTTTGATCAGCTGAGACTCGGTGAGCTGTCTGTTGTTCTCTCTCTCTCTCTCTCTCTCTCTCTCTCTCTCTCTCTCTCTCTTCCTGCTAGGGGGAGCTCTCAGGCTGTCAGTGCCTCACTCGCTCTGCCATCGAGAGAAGGGGGTAGCAGCGTGTGAATGTGCAACGTGGAACTTGTGTGTGTGTTAATCAGATGTCTTCAGTGCTGAAAGACCGCATTCACCTCTTAACCGTCAACACCTGCACACTCTGTGCTTCACTGTCTGTCTCTCCGTCACGCTTTCAATTTACACCATGTACTGTAAATTCAACACTGACTGACAACTACAGCCATCTGTGTGTGTGTGTGTGTGTGTGTGTGTGTGTGTATGTGTGTGTGTGTTTGTGTGAGTGAGTGTGTGCTGCAGTCTATTAACATAATGTTAAATATATAAATTTCATGAAGTTTGAAGATCTAAATTATTTAACGTTAATATTCAGTTTGGAACTTGCTTCAACAGTGTGGCCTGTGATAAGGTTCACTGAGAGTGACACGCTGTTATTCACTCATTAAACTAAATCATAAAGACTTGTATACGACTGAAAAGCAACAGAAACTCTTCACCCTCTCAGGTTGTTTTTTGAGGATGTGGGGGTGCAGGAACGAGGCTGTTCTACTGTTTGTAAAGCGTGCTTCATTCCTACCACAGCACCTCCCGGGCAGGTGCCTCTGTAGTCTGTCACACACTCTATCATCACACATGAACCCAATCAGACTGAAATAACTGCTCAGAGTTGCAGTATTTTTAAATTTGCCTCTGATGGATGTCTTAAATTGACATGGTAATCCCAGCTTCAACCGCAGCACAGTGAAGAACCTGAATTAAATTTGAGGTAAATTGATTTGTCTTTGACTACAGAGTCAAAGTTGCAAATATACTGTGATTGAAAATGATGAACACCTGAGGTTTGTTCTGTCTGTCTCTACTTCTCTATGTTTTTCACCCAAAATTTCGGGTCCGTACAGATTTGATGTCACTACTACTGTACAATGCAGTTATTATTTGATAGCAACGATGTTAGGAAAATTATTTCAGTAATTTGCAAATACTTTGCATGTAAAACAGTGCGCAAATAATATTTAGATTTGTTGTTTTGTGCCACAGAGCGAGCCACTTTAATTGCAGCGTCTGTGGTGCTCCTTCACACCATCACACAGTATCACACTGTGCGTGTGTGTGTGCAGTGCATGGTTTTGAAATGTCTGGGTGTGGCAGTAGCTTCGAGTTATGAATGACTGTAATGCTGCAGGTGTTTGTGCATCTACACACTTATCATTGGACTTATCTGGGAAAACTGGATCTGCAAAACATTTTGGTAGAATTATTGATTCTAGTAAAAATTATAAAACATGAAAAAAAGGTGGAAAAGAAATATTTTAGAAGCAGCTTGCCGCTAATACACAATCCCATTTGTGTCTTTCGATTTAAGTGACGGTTTTGTGGAGAACAAGAAGTCTAGATGGAGTAACCGCACATTTACAGTGAGAGGCGGTAAACAAAGGAAGCCAAACCCCAAAGACGGTATCCTGCTCAGAGACAATTTCCCCCTGATGACAGGAATTCAAAGCAGTGCCTTTTTGGCATTGACACGAGTCAAACAATATATTTCATATAAACACTTGTATCTTTAGCCTCGCTGCAGATACTGTCCATGGTTTATCAAGAGTGTTATTTTTGAGCTGTTCATTTTTAGACATTTTCCTTTGATTTTTTTTGTTCATCTTCAGCCCTGGTTAACTGAAATCCTATTAGCGCTCCTGCCTGACTCACCCGAGCCTTATTAGGCAAAGTGACGCATTCTTTTTTATATCTGTCATTTGAAAGAATGCTGTGACTTCAGCGCACCAGATGTGCAATAGTCTTTGAATATAAATGGCCTGTAATCAGTATTTACAGTATGTTTATAATAAACTTGTTCATATTACAGCTTTCAAGTGTAAATGTAATAATATTTATGTGAGTGGTAGATCATTGCGTATACACACACACACACACACACACACACACACACACACACACACACACACACACACACAAACTGGAAGTCAGCTGTGGGTTTCAGGGCTGTCTGTCAGTTTTTTAAATCATATTTCTATAATTGTTAACTTCTCGAGAAACACACTCCACTGTTCATGGTTGTTCATTTCAATAGCAGTGGACAGATGGCAGCAGCCTGCAGGCCACACACACAGACACACACACAAATAACTTACATACATACACAATGCATATGTATGTGTATTCACATGGTTCACATGCATATACAAACATGGTACGACACACGGTACAGGCAGTACAAACATGCAATGTATACACACATGCAGAATGAGGGCAGGAGTTGGTGGTGTGTGGAAATTGGGCCGAGCGAGCTTCACACACTGTACACCTGCTTGCACACACACACTTCCTGTAGCCGCGGCTACAGGAACTTACCGACAATTGCTCTATTTGTTCTATTTTTGACAGTTTTTTAAGATTTATTATTAAAATAACTGAATTATGAATTAAATAATGAAAATGGCGTTGATTAAGATGAATAAAAGAAATAGCTTAATTTACTATTATTTTATTTTTCGTGTTGCCAACCTCTTCACATTAGATACAAACACAAATTATATTTAGTATATTTGTGCACATATATGCATTCATATTTTATAAATGTGTATGTGTTAACATAGCCTAAGTGTATAAATCTGCATGTATGTATTTATGAATTACATTTCCTTGAATTTTCTCTTCTACTGTGCAGGCCGAGACAAATGGACAAGCTGCTGTTAATCCATTATATTAGTCAGAGATATGGTGGAGCAGGAACAGGTTTAACAATATCCAAAAAAGGAATTAATTCATTTTGTACTGAGTGCTAAATAAATATTTACTTTAAGTAACCAGCGTCCTTCTCAAATTGAAGTGAATATACAATTGAAGTGTATGGTGTCTTCACAATTTTTCAGGAAGGATTTGATCAATAGTTTCTATAGTGGTGTTCCAGGACCCCCAAAAGGTAGAAGTGGTAGTATTTCCTTACTCTTGTTGAGGGTTAAGCGCAGAGGATGTCACACCTGGTTTAGCCCAATGAGACAAATAGTAATTTGTCAATATGGGCTATCCAAATCAAATTTGATTGATTGGTTGATAGAACTGGTCAGAATTAGAAGGCAATGGCACGATTTTTGGAACCAGTGAATATATGTAATTGTCTTCATCTGTTCCCCCCCTGGGAAATTTACTGTGTTATAAGGGTTTCAGCACAGACTTTGCAGATGTATAAGCATGTATGGCACTCCAGCTCTTCCAGACAGAATAGATCTCAGTATAATTCTAGCAAACCAGGTTGGCAACTGTTTACGGCACCTGCTCTGTCTGACCACATTCAAAAGTGGAGTGCAAGGTATCACAGAAAGTCCCAGGACATCATGAAACATATAGACAGGAATAATGCAGCACACTCTTAACTTTTCCTGGAAAGATTTCATGTTGTTGCATTCAGTTGTGCCCACAAGATGACACACACCACATGACAACACAACAGTGATACAGTTATCCCAGTGATAAAAAAAGTTAACACAGCTCCTTCTGTGTTTTGTTAAATTGCCCAGCGTCATTTTCCACCCACATGTTACCACTCATTTAAAAAAAATTGTAAACTAAACAAAGTACATGTTAATCTTCTGACATGTCTCCTCTGTTTTTCTTATGGGACAGCAGAGATTGAGCACCAAGATGGCAGCCTGCTCTCCGACTCCTTACTCTCACAGTCGCTTGGCCCACCTCCCCACGCGTTGGAGCCCAACCTGGCCCACGCCCTGCCACCTGGACTTCACGCCGACCACGACTTGCTGACATGTGGCCAGTGCCAGCTGACCTTCCCGCTGGGCGACATCCTTCTCTTCATTGAGCACAAGAAGAAGCAGTGCCAAATGCCGCCTCTGGCCAATGGCTGCTACGACAAGATGAGCGACCGTGGAGGAGGGAGTCCCACTCTGCAGGGCCTACATCACCATGGCCAGCGGGTGGAGCTCAGGAAGGTGCTGGAGCCAGTGGAGATCGGCATTCAGGTGACACCTGAAGAGGAGGAGGAGGAGGGAGGAAGAGGAAGAGGAGGGCAAGGAGGGGAGAGGAGAGAGAGGACGCCCATCAAAAGAATTTGCCCCAAGCAGGAAAACGCACTGGCAGGTAAGCATAATGAAGACACTTACTGTTACAGAGTGAAACGAGAAAATGTATAGGTTTAATATCTGTTTATGTACGGATCTGGAGTGTGGACCTGGAACCGAAATGCAAAAATGTTTTTGTGGGGTGTTTATGGTGGAACTATTTCTTGACAAACAGCAGCATGTTAGATGAGGTGTTTGGGACAATATCAAACCTGCAGTTTTTTCATCCCATTAAATATAGTGGACTTTTCTTACACAACATGAATGCAAGGAAACATAGCCCATCCTCTTCAGAGTGATGTCCATTCCATTAGAAGCAAGGACAACAGAAAGAAGGGAGAGAGGGGAGACACTTGCACATTACCCACTCAAAGCCCAAAACCCCCTCAAGGACTCGGCTGGTTGAAACAAATTGTGCAAAACATGACAGAGAGACTCACCCTGACTTTCATGCAGAAATCCAGCCTAAGCCGTCTGCTTAAAAAGGTGAAAAGCTCATTAAAATTCAAATAAGCAAAGGAGGAAAAAACACTATGACAGGAAAAGAAAAAAAAAACACAGAAATGGGGATTAAAAAAAGGCTAGTTTCTCTGACATTAATTTTTGTAAAGAGGCATTTTAGCAGGAGAGCATCTGCAGGAGGAAGAGCAACAGCATTATCTCTCAAACACGTCGATATGCTCAAAAGAAGCCAGGGGGGAAAAGCAGAATATTCAGTCTGCCAGGAGGGCACCTCTCAGCTGTCCTGCTTTTTTAGGGGTCAGTTTGAGGCTGCAGCTCAGAACTCAGCAGCAACTTCCCACCAACATCCAGCAGCTCCTGAAATTACCCACAAGTCAACAGTTAAATCAGAACTTCTCAAAGATGAGTACATAGACAAAGAATATTTGTCCAGTCTGACATGTTGGGCGTTGCACAGCTCTGTACTTTGCAGAGCTGTTTGTGTTGGCTCTGTCCAGTAGTCAGTAGGTATGACTAAATTCTAATACTTTCTTTTCAAATAGTTTCAGTCTAACATCAAATTCATCCCGGCACATCAACATGGAAACTTTCTCACAGCTTCATGTTCATTTTTACAACACTAGAAAAAAAATATATGTTTTTTTGTATGGCAACTTTTACAGTAACTTATAGAGCTTTGGACAAAGAATAAATATACAATCTGGAAATATAATAAAACAAGAATTCAAAAAACTTTGACTATAGCCTGGACGATGCTTCCCACACAAATAAACTGGACAAACTAATACTAGAACTAGGAGAGAAATAGACAAATAGACAAACAAATACAAGTTGGTCTAGAGAGTAAACAGCCACATATTCAAACAAGAGATTAGATAAAGTTTCTCATGAAGAATAAAATATTAATAACATTTGAAAATCAGTGTTTTGACATCATAGGAGATGTGCTCCTAAAAATTGGCATGATATGAACACATTATTACATGTAAAACCATTAACAATTATGTGACTTGAAATAGCATCACTAATAAAGCTCAGCCAGCTTTTATGTAACTGAGGACAGTTTATTCTCAGCTGTGGTGACATTTGGACAAAAACAAAGGTATTCATCATTAGCACTGAACTAAACTCAGGAGAGAGAGCTGGCTCGAAGCCAGGTGAGGAAGTGTTCTCACAGGTAACGCTCCTGACTTTGCCAGAGCAGCACAGAGCTGTTCCGAACGTGTCACTCTGCGGTTTGGCTTGCGCTGTAAAACACTGTGTTTGGGCCTGAAAGTCATCAATATTTAACCAGGCTGTTACAACTGTGTCAGGCAGCCGCACAGGAATCCTGCGGACAGCACCTGAACCTCGGAAAGCACGCCACTTAGCTCTGTAACTGCACCACCACTTTAAATTGAACACACAACTATCTGAGCATCTGCAGAGCTGCAGTCGGGCATGTGCACCCACTGTTTGGCGACAGTGGGCACAGTATTACGTTTACATTATTCATATTTATCTGCACCAGTATATTTTTCCTCCTGTGTTTAAATGCCTGTAATATATCTAATTGTAATCCTTCTGTGAAATCAACTCCACATGAGCAGCGTTGGAAAGCTTAAAATTTTAATTGCTCAATATTTCTTCATAACAGAACGTGCAATCATTTTCCCATTAAAAACAAAAACATATTAGCGGCTCAATTGGACGCGCACTGTGGCAACTGTAAACTATATTGCTGCAATAACATTTTATGTTCCAAAATTACCCTTGGTATTTCACAATTTCCACATGAAATATGTCCAACTAGCACCTTATTAACTCGGGAGAGGACAGAGAAGTTTATTAATGGAACTGCAGTTTAATTTGGTGAGAACATGCTCAGCCCGGCTCATAATCACCGGGGGATTGAAATAAGGCAGGTGGATTTTTCTCTTTGTAACCCAGACTGTGCTTTTCCTCTTGTAGACTTTTACACTTTTCATTACCTGGTGGAAGGGGGAGGACACATAAGGGAGGAAGCAAGAGAGCATGGCGAGAGAGAGAGTGCAGGGGGAAAAGTGATCAGGGAGTTTGAATGTCAGCTCAGAACACGACTGACGACAACACTTAATTGGCTCCGAGTCAAACGATTCCTTTATTCTCAAGCTTTTTTACTACCATTTGTTCCCCATGTTAAAAGGAACACACACACACACACACTTACATGTGCGTCAGGACACTACATTTTTTTGTAGCTCTAAATTAGAAAGTGTTCCTGTTGCAGCAGAGCAGAGGCTCTGACATGGAAATGAAGCAGCACAGAGCTTATCTCGGCGCCGATGAAAACTTCCAATCGACTTTTTCTCTTGCTCTGAGGTTGCACACCATCTTGTGTTGTTTAGTCCTGTTGTTTCCTAGTATTTCCTTTGTTGACAGCAATCAATTTCATGATTTTTTTAAACTTATCTTTTCGGGTCAGTATTTCTCCATTTCCTCCTCCTCCACTTCTTTAATTGTGCCTGCTGGACATTAATGATGGCCACCACAGGGTGATGCTCCATCTCAACACAGACACAACACACACACACACTCACACACTCACACAAAAAGCTTTTGTATTATCAGTCAAAAAAGAATAATTAAAACACGTTTTTAACAATATGTTGAGTTAATAAAACACACAACTAAAACTTTTTCATTCATGAATCTTAAGGAAACAATACACACACACACCTTATGTAAATAATAATGGAGCACAGCGGTGTGTCCTTAAAATATTTACCATATGCTTATCTATCTTCAAAATGAAAGTGCACAAACTTAACAAAGAGCTGCGGCACAGTGTCGGTCTGTGTGAGTGTGTGTTTGATATAACAGCCCGTACTTTAGAGGCATTACGGCGCCCGCTGCTCTTGTTTTTTTTGTGTTGTTTCAATAAAGCTTGGAGGCCTCTAGGATGGAGCGCTGGCCTTTTTGAAGTGGTAATTACTCTGGTTTGTATCCCTGCTCTCTCTCTCTCCCTCTGTCTCTCTCTACCTCTCCCAGCCTCTGTATCCTGTGTGCTTTTGAATAGTTTTGGTTTTTGGCATGTGTGTGTGTGTGTGTGTGTGTGTGTGTGTGTTTGTGTGTGTGTGTGTGTCCACGTCCTTACAGGCTGATTAAGAATGTTGCACTGTTTGAACACACGCACACACACACACACATACACACAAACACAAAAACACACACACACACACGGTAGAAAGGTAAAAGTAAAGTAAAAAAATTATGCTTTGTAGAGTGACATGTTGATATTTAATGAAGAAAAACTCAGGTGTTGCACAATTAAAGATTTCAAACAACTGGCCCCGCACTGTGTTGAACATGTGAACATGTGAACATGTGATAGAGAAGCACAATCTGTCACCAGTGAGTGTGTCTTGCAAAGAGTGGATACATTCACAATGTCACACAACCTTACAAACTCCTGACTGTACTCTCCACACTAACTAGCTAAGATCTGCCTGTGTTTGTGTCTCATCCACTTCTTAGAAATTTTGCTCTATATTTCTTCTGTAAATCCAGCATCCTGGACACAAACCAGACACCTAGAGCAAAAACAAGTGAGACATGGAGGCTGGACCAGAGAGAGAGAGAGAGGAATGGGGGTGTTAGAGAGGCATATGGCAACACAAGGTGAGAGAGAGAGTTTTCACTATTAATAGAGCATAAAAAGGCAAAGCAGCATCCCATGCGCTTCTTAGCATTTTCAAAAATCCCTTTTTGAGATTTTTGCCTCGTCTCCTCTATGCCAGGTTAATCACTTTGCACGCACTCATTTAAATATTACAATTTTTTAATCATCAAAGCCAGTGAACATCATGCATATTCATATCATCTTACCCTCCCTCCCCCCTTCCCTTCCCCTCTCCTCCATCACCCCATCCCCTGGATCTCAGGTTCATTACTCTGCTGTGTAGCTATTAGCCACTTCCCATATCACACAGTTTACACACTATCATGCATATGTTTGCGCACACATACACACACACATACAAAAACACAGCTAGCCACCAGCGCTAACCACTGTTAATCCACTAACTACAGTAAAACACACAGGCATCCCTCCAGTCCAAACTGAGCGAGCAGGCTTGTCATCCATCCTGGCTGCTAGATGGCTGGAGCTGGGAATATTTGTCAAGAGGCTCGACGAAACCCTCATTTGCATAATTACTTTGTAGTTCTGCATTAATACAATTTGCATATGAAGCCATGTTAATTACTCCTGATCAGCATTTTTTGCATTCATGCATGGTAATTGTCAGCAACTTGCGAAAATTGATGTCCAGGCGTTAAGGATGAGACTGAATATGATCAGTGTGTGTGTGTGTGTGTGTGTGTGTGTGTGTGTGTGTGTGTGTTTGTGTGTGTGTGCGTGTGTGCGCGTGTGTGTGTATGAGGATGAAGGCAGGTTGAAGGTGACGGAGAAAGGGGCTGGGGTAGTTGGGCCAGATTGTTGTGGATTGTGTTTCAGGCAGCGTATCTCTATGTCTGTACGTAACTTTTATGAAATCTGCTTTAATTGTTGAGAATAACAGGAGAGGCTTTTCACACACACACACACAGATACACCCACACACAAATACACACACACGGCTGGAAGCCATTCTGAAGTCATTGTTTACTCTCAGTTCTTCATTTCAAACAGCATAGAATCTATTGTGCTCTCAAATTCTCAAACTGTGCCGGATTCACACACAGTTCTTTTTTAATTATTATTTTGGTTCTAATCACAATATTATTTCGCTGTTCCGTGTTTCCTTTTTTCAGAATTTTTGTTTTTGTGTTGGTGTCTTTCTTGGTGTCTGTATATATTTAGGTTTGACATTTTAAACTGAACCACACAGATTTAGAGCTATATTGTGATCGTTGTACTTGAGGTAATATACCCTCAGAGGACATCTATTTTGCCTTCTGGCTTTTGATAGCTGCTGGAATTTAGCTTTTCTTTGATGAAAATGGCATCTAAGTGAGCGAATGCTGATTTTAGAAGCCTTCCGTTTATTTAAAGCTTTTCCCTCAAGGACGAGCTTGTTTGAATTCCCCATAGGGCTGATCAGGTTTAACAGACCTGTTAAACCCAGTTTGAGACTTTCTTCATGGTCCCTCCACAGTTTAATTTATTAATGGAATTTCTTTGGCCTTTTTCATGTTGTTTTGGCACAGGGCTTTCAATGTGTGTCATGTGTGTTCTTCTTACAGTAGATGTGCAAAATTCAAGTGAAACTGAGAGCCCTGGTGAAACAGAGAGAAAACATTTGTGTTTCTTGGTGATCTTTCATTCATTGCAACATAACGAGAGAATTAAAGCCAGCAGCTTTTAGCAGCATGGAGAGGCGGGGGCGCCAACCAACACAGAGACATTTCCAACAGGATGGACATGAATCAAAAGAGGCCATGGATAAAGGTCTAAAGTGGTAACGGTAAAGACTCCTCAGCCCTGTTTGTTTTCTTTCATGAGAGGTTTCTGTTTGGCTCGGCACAGTGATCACCTGTCAGTCACACTTAGGCTTTCCCCTTTTCATTCACTTTACTACAGCCATGCAACTGGAGCCCTCACTCCTTGGACCAACCAAACAAAATTTTCTCTGATCATGTGTAACTTGGTTAAAGTTTAAAACAGACAGTTGGTAAAATCACAAACTGTGAAGCTAATATTTATCCATGAAGTGGCAGTTGCTTTATCCTCAATCGGAGCTTGGTTGATACTGAGTCCTGAAGTTGTCTGAACTTTCTTTATATATATATATGATTTTATTTTTCTATTGTTTTCTGTCGTATTGAATCTTGTTTCATTCAAGGATAAATAATAACTGACGACAGAACTTCTCACTACAATCTTACAATTTTTGATACTTTCCAGCCTTCGATCTGGAGATCTGTTGCATATAAACATATTGTAATATACCACTGTTATATAATATTGTAATGTATAATTTATCTAATGTTCAATCAATCGAATTTATTTGTATAGCGTATATTCACAAATAACAATTTGTCTCATAGGGCTTTAACAAGGTGTGTCATCCTCTGCCCTTAACCCCCAACTTGAGTAAGGAAAAACTACCAAAAGAAAACCTTTTAACCGGTTAGAAAGAACATAGAAACCTCAGAGAGAGCCACATGTGAGGGATCCCTCTCCCAGGACGGACAGAAGTGCAATAGATGCCACGTGTAAATGAAAAAATCTGAAAAGATAAGGGTATATGCAGCATAGTGTTGCATTAGACCTGTCGTTTACAGAAATATTAAAATAACAATAGTCTATTCCATTCCGAGTGAGCTGGATTTGTATCAGTGGGATTTTTAATTCAACGTTTAATTGTTTTTTATGCAGTTTCACTGTCTATATGGGACCGTAAGGACTGTTCACACCTAAAGATCACTGAGCTGCTCTCTCTCTATACATCTTAATCTGGGTCGAATCACTTTCTAAAAGCAGCTATAAATCTGCTTTTTTAATATTTAAATATATTAATAGTTGAATTTAATTAAACAGTTTTGTAAAGTCAGTCTGATAGAACTGAGTCACATGAGAACACCATGAGGATGTCACCAGAGCCGTAATGAATATTAGGGAAATACAAATGCAGTCTCTGAATACAATATAGGTTCCTCTATGAATATTCCATGTGTGGATGGGAGAGGCATTTTTACTGAATGTTGGCTTTTGTGAATCTAAGAGATCCGATCAGGTGGCAGAACACGAGAGGATGTTTGTTTCCCATTGTGTGTGAGAGCATGAAGCTGTAGTCAGGCAAGTAGAATGTGAAAGTGGATAGAAAGAGACAAACAGCAGAAGAGGACTGATTGGGGATCTTTGTGGCACTGACAATAGCTGGATGCAAAGCTATACTCCCGTCTGCATTCATGTGGAATCACTGCTGATGATATTTCAGAATGCAGGCCCTGCAGGAAAGGCTGCACTCTTTACTCACTCTAATCTCCATTGTACACTATGTAGGTGGCAGTGTGTGTGTGTGCAGTGATAATGTACCTGCTGCGTCCACCCTGCTGTGTACAGTATGTGTACTCATCTTTATTGTCTGTGTCGGATATGAACATGTGCATGTGAGTGTTTGTGTGTGTGTGTGTGTGTGTGCTTTGTGAACATTTCAGTCAGTCATAGCTTGTACACATGTAACAAGTTGACCAACACTTAGAAAACACAGCTAGAAAATAGCCCATCTAAACTTAATACATAAATAATAATTTAAACCTAGATAAAATATACGATACTCAAAACATGATAAAGGTAATGAAATAGGGAATATAACTGTTGACAGAAGTATTAGAGAATCTGGGTTTTCAGTGCAGTTGTAAAAAGCTCTTTGTCGTAAGCTGCTCATGTATACATGAATGATATTTTTAGAAACAGGCATATAATTGCCATATTTTTATTAAATAATCTGAAATATTTACCTTTTCTTTCTTTCTTGAACATCAGTGCCTCAACAAATTGGAGAACTCCTTCAAATATAGATGTCTTTGTCAAACTAATATTTCCAAGAGAGAACTTTGACACTTAAATTATCAAAATGAATGGCTTCTTCTAATTTACTGTTACATTTTATTTTGTCACTTCACTGACGCTTATTGACAATAACGTTACATTGAGTAAAACAAGGTAGTTATTGCTTATCTTTTTTCATAAGCCAAAAGGAAAAACTTAATTTGAAAGACCATAATTAGAATTGAGACGTATAAAAGGTGGATGAAGCAGACTGCAGGCCGTGCACATACACTGTAAAAAAAAAAATACTACAGTGAACAGGAAGTTCCACTTAGGTTAAAAGAAATAAAAATGAAGCACATAGATGGGATGAGATGCACTACATATCCAGTGCCCCATGGAAATGTGATGCAGACTCTTAATAGATGAGATGGAGAGAAAAAAGTGAATCTTCTAGAATACCACATCTGTAGTAATGTAAAAGGTAGACTTGGAAACACACTGCGTTCTGTATGAATAAGAGTTATCGCTTTCCACATAAAGACATCAAACTCGTGTGTAACTCCATGCTCAGTAGAGCTGTGGTATCTTCATGCCACAGCAGGGGAACAAAACGTGACAGTCTGGCCCCGGATTGGCCATAAAATGTTTTGGCTTCCAGGTCATTGCCAACTCTCTCTCTCTCGCAGCTCTTTGCTCTTCTTCTGCCTTTTTATTGCCTGAAAATATCTCCTGCCATTGCAGAATTCTCTGAATTAACTTTGGAGTTTTTCTCGGACTGAGACCAAGTCACAGGGATTTTCTGTGGCAGATTTCTGCCTGCTGAGTCTAAAAGACGACGCTGTGCTTTGTCTTGCCTCCTCCTGCCAGTGGAGTCTGCTCTGTCTCACCGGCTTTGAGGATCTGACTCTGCAGCCATTTCTTGTGTCATCTATCAGCCTGACAATGGTGGCTTCCATGACAACTCTGCATACAAGATTTGATTTAGTAAATGGAGAGATGGCAGTGAGAGTAGTGAGGGGTGTTGGGGTAAGGAGGACTTGTATATGCTGCAAAACAGACACAGCACTGACAGCACCTGGGTAATACGTAGAGCAACCCTCCGTAGCCAAGCTGACATGCCGATGCTTCAAAACCATTTTGGACAACAAAGAGACACATACAAACAACTTGGCAATATTGTCAGGGCACAATAACAGGCAGCAGCAGCTCATGCCCGGCCGCATGGACAGGATGGGATTACCACAGTATTTTGCTTCATTTTGGGGGACTCATGACTGCCCCTCTCCTTTACAATGGGCTGTTGGCGTTTAGCAGCAGCCAAATCACCACTTAACAAAACCTAATTTCTCACTTGGTTAAACTGGGAAGGATTAGGGGCCCTGTGTCGGCACAATCCGTGTTTGCTGAAGAGTGAGGGATGGGGGATGTTATGGAAGGATTTAAGCCTCAATTACAAGGAACTGAGGGTGTTTGTGTGTCCGCAGCAAAGGTGGGACACATTTAGAAACTTTGTATGAGATATCTGCAGCCGTGCTGTCCACACGCACGGCAGTGTGTGTATGTGCATGTTGCCACGGGGTGGCATAGCCTGACGAATATATATTTATACATATGCAACACCATGTATTGTGTATGTATAAATGCAACATAAACACATCAAAAGACACACCATTTAAAACATTGTACATACTGAATGATTACTGCCTCTCAGGATCTCATCCACTATAATATTCCATGGTCATCTAGCACAGCTACAACACTTCGATCCAGGGCCTTTAGCATCCTTTTGGCAAGACCTCATTCAAGAAACTTAAAATTAAGCCGGCACACGTAACAGAAGACTGCTGCCCCTGAAATTCTGAAGTGTCCCCTCACACTGCTTAAAGGCCTTTACCACCTCTCTAAACACCTTTGCACAACCTGTTCTACTGCTGCAGCTTGACCAACTTTCTCTCCTTTCACCCAAATTCAGTGTTTATTGCTTTTATGTGTTTGTTTGTTGCGAGGGACACTCTTGGTGGAAGTAAACGGCGGCCTCTCTCCATCCTTCACCCACAACCAGATTTTGAACTGCTTCAGCGTCTCTTATCCTAGAGACTTTTGAGGAAGAATAGGGGGAAAGGGAGGGGTTAGATTTCCCCCCTTAACAACAAATCCTTTGGTTTGTATCAAAGCTTTGCCTCACTCCTGCTGACACCCCTGAAGTATTCACTTAAAGGGAAAGATAAACAAAGCTTGATAGCTACAGTTGTTCTATTGATTTTTCTGGGCAACATCACAGATAAGAAAAAGAGGGCTGGAGGAGAGGTGCTGGGCTGCAGCCGCCTCTCTTTTTTCATCTGTAAATAAATCAATAATGTGTGCAGTTTCTCTCTTGAGAAAGTAGCCCCTGTCCTGTTCCCCAGGAAAGCAAATAAATGCATTTAAATTATTTCTGCTTTGATAGTTAGAGCATGTGCCTATGGATCTGGTTGCTTGCCATGTGGGAAGTGTCTTGGATTTGAATTATCTATCGTGGTGTCGAACATGGTGTAGGAGCTAATAACTGGTCATACACCTCTGATTAGGAACAGCGAGATCCTTCGATTCTTTAAGAGTTTAAAAAGAAAAGTATCTGATAACCTGTTCACTCTTATTACTGTTACATTACTGAAAACGGAATATTGAATTACAGTGATTGTTCATTTATGCACATGTTCTCCCATATTCCCTGACCAAGAGTGTTCAAATATCACACACAGCTAAATATTTGGCCCATTTTGCGACATTCACAGGCAGCCACAAGATAAATGCCCCTTTGGCTCCACTTGAAGGCTTGCAGATAAAAGGAACCTAGGAGGAAATTGCAGGTTGGCAGGTGCAGCGTTTTCTCACTCCCTGACTAAGACTGCTTAATCACCAGAGGGCTCCTGCATTGTTTTGCTCCCCTGGCCCCATAGCACGTTATTATGTCATCCAGATGCTTAGGTACATTGCAGTACTGTTCATCCACCCATGGAGGCATTTACACCCAACCCAGGACCTGAGGCAGTGTCTGGGTCTGCCCAGCTGTGATTGGCCAGTGGATACAGTGTGACTGGCCACCAGCTTGGACCTGGATCTCGGCGGACCTTTCGTCATGGCTGCCAGCACAGCATCGCCGTATGTCTGGCTGTGGTGAGATCAGTGTATCCTGTGTAGCTTGATGTGTGTTTGCCTGCCGCTGCCTCGCTACACATTTACACACATTGAAATCGAGCAGAGCGGATCCAGCATGTGATGACCTTAATGGTCACTTCTGGAATCTAATGAGCAGTGGAGGAGGCTGCAATATCAGTTCACTTCTGTGTAATTGTGTGACTTAGAAGTTCTATCTAAAGACAATAAGGCTGATCTAGCGTGCTGAACAGAAACATACTGCATGAACATAGCCCAATTTTTCTAACTATACGTCAAAGCTCTGCGAGCCTCACGCAAGTCTGCTAACTACATCCTTGAGTCGCATTTCCGGTTTCATGCCACATAATACCGTCAAAACAACGGAAGATTTAGAAGAACGAATATGGACCAAATAGAAGAGCGTTTGGCAGAAGAGATCCGAAAGTATGACCACTTGTATAACCCCTCACTGACTGGCGGATTTGTCCGCCAGAAAAAGGCTATGTTGGTTTATAGTGGAAAAATAGTCGTGGACACTGTTTTACTCATGGCAGACTCAAGTACACATTGGAGGTTTAAAAGGAGAAGCTACTCATTCAGTTTGAATGATGTGTCGTCATGTGCTGCCAAACTGCATTGTGGTGCAGGCAGTAGAAGTGAAGGGCAGGCACCAGCCAATCAGATCCCATGAATGTCAATATTCACATGCAGGTACTAGCCAATCAAATGATGCAAATATAGGTTGAGTCTAACATCAGACCTTATGATACCAAGTGACAGCCACACCCACCGCTAAGCGTTAAAGCAACATATAAGTGCTGCATTAATACTTTTCCATCGTGCTGACAATGTTGCAATCTGAAATAATTAAATAATAAAACCAGTGCATTTCTCCTTTAAGAGATGAGGCAGCCTTGTTTTATTGTGCTTCAGAATGTGTGTGTGTGTGTGTGCATGTGTTAGTGTGTGTCTGTGCCTCAGCAAATGAAAACAGATTGGAGTGGTTATGGGAGTAGGCCTGCTTCCAGTTATTGTAGAGACAGCAGGAGGACTGAGAAGCTACTCTTCTGTCGTCCAGAAAAAAAGTTTAGACTTTCATATTTTGTCTAGAATCATCCATACACCAATCAGTATCTGACCATCAACAAATGTAAAAAAAAAGATATGCACAGAATTGAGAAAAAATTCCAGAAGACTGGTGTTTATGGTCACCAGTAATATTAGTCACATGCAGCTGTTATCTCTCACCAAATATTTTGCACAAAACCCTCATAATGAGTTTGACAGACGGGATGAGAGACTGACTGACAGAGAACCAGTTAGATGGCCTGACTGATAAATAACGTTTAGTGTGAAGTACTTATAGTTGAGATGGCTTCATTCTGGCTCCCCCTGCACTCTGTCCCTTTATATTTTCATTGTCTCTGCCTGTCTTTCCATAGCTCACCAGCCATCCAAGCCTTATAAGGGCCTTCAAGACAGACATGTCCCCTCATTCCTCCCTCCATCCCTTTATCCATGCCCTCCTCTAACCTCCGTCTGCTCTGGATCTGCTCTTGTCCTCGACCTGCCCCCCACACACACCACACCACCACACACACTTCTTGCTGCCACATCTGTATAAACAAGTGGAGTCTGACCATAACACTCAGAGCAAAGGATACACTCCTTCATTTCCCCCTCTCTCCTCTCTGCTTCACCTCTTTTTCCACCTCAGCAAACAGTTTCTTTGTACTTCTCTTTCTCTGTGGGTAAAGTTATTCGAGAGAGAGAGAGAGAGAGAGAGAGAGAGAGAGAGAGCGAGAGAGAGAGAGAGGACATCTTTTCTTCCTGATGTCACTGTCAGACAGTGTTGTAATATGTCTCCTTCAGACAGGAGGGGCACTGCTACATCATAGAATGGGATGGGGCTAGGGCGCATGTGTGTGTTCCAGGAGACTCTCACTTGGCAGTGGACATTTTGGACAATCTTCATATAGGGGAAGGGGAGTGGGGTGGGGTGGATTTGGACGGGACAGCCGAAAGGGAGACGTAGGGGATAGAGAGGGTTGATCCAAAAATGTGTTGGACTGTTACCCCGGTTTAATCAGGCTCATGGCAGACTTTGTGTGTTGTGGCTACAGAGACCGAGCCAACTCGTCACCTGACAACATGTCAATGACTAAACCGGCTAGTCCCCACAGAGGAGTATCCTCGCAGGATACTGAACCTGGAGGAAGTTCCTCAGCACACCCGGTCATCGTCTTATACGTCCTGCTGTTGAAATATATCAGTGTCAGCTAGAACAGCTTTTCTTCCATAGGCAGAGTCTAGCTCTTATTTTCATCTTCATCCCACTTTTAATTTAATAAGACTATCAAAAAATCACAATTATAGTTGGATTATCCATTCATCTGTCTGTTTGTCCCATTCTGATGAGTGCAATATTTTAGGAATAAGATTTTTACAATTTTTACAATGAATATTTGGAGGTTCTCCAGAGATCAGTGCATGTCTGAAGGCAGCTTTAGACTCAAGGACGAGCTGGTCAGAATTTGGAGGTCAAAGGTCAAGTAAACTGTGACCTCACACAGCAATTCAATTATTGCAATGATTATTATTATACTTTGTGCATTTTTATTGAATTCCTTCAGTCAACATGAGTGATTGGTTTAGGAGGCAACCATTCTAGTCACACATATTCACCAGAAGTGGTTAAACAGGAACCAGTCAAAAAGGCAACTGTAGTTCAAGCACCAAAATGTTGGGATCCAATTATTCTATCAACATTAGAAAGAAACATTAAGCCCATCTGTATGAGACGATTCTTGACACTGAGATTTATTTTGTGTGTCAGTGAAAACAGAGACGTTTGAAGTGGTAGATGGTCGTGTAGAAAATCTGACCTCCATGTCATAGACCAGACTGTGTATCCTGTCACTGTGTCATATGCTATATTAATAGTTCCCTTCATTGGAACTAAATAATTGCCTCACCTGAACCATGACAAACAGCCCAGAACCAAGGTGTTCCCATACACGTTGCAACCTCATATATTTGTTGGAATGAACACATACATATCGGAACAACCACTGGGGAACTTACTATAAATCTGATAGTAGATTATTTAAAATAAATAAATTAAATGCCCCAGGGGGCTTGGCTTTATTGTTTTAGGCTCACATCAGTAAAGAAAAGCATGAACTCCTCTGAAAATATTAATTTTAATAGCAAACAAACAGATCTTCACATACACAAACAAGACACACACACACACACACACACACAGACTCACACACTCATTCCCAGTGCAGTGGTGCAGTGGTGTGGGCCAGTGTGTGGGATTAGCTGCTATGCTCTGGCACACTCTCCTGGTAATCCCTCTAATTTGTTAACAGTGCACAGAAACAGACACACACACACACATGCACAAACACACATACCTTCACTTGCTGCAGTAGTTTGTTTTGGGTTGTACCGCACCTCCTAATTTTGGCTACCTGCTAAAGTGGTGTGAGGGACAGAGAATCTCTTCTTCCTCTTCCTCCTTCCTTGCTTCTCCTCACCCACTAATGATGAAGCCCTGATCAGCTAAGCCCTACTTTCAAATGCATATCATAAGAATGTCAAAGCCTCCTTCCTCCCGCCACTTCTTGTCTTCACTATCACACACATGGACATGCACATCTTGCACAATGATAATCATTTGCAGGCTGGATAACATACAGAAGATGGGCTCCTCCTGAAGTTCAACACATGCTGGGAAGAACGAAAGTTGTATAGACAGAGGCAGAGTAAAAGACAGTTACAGAGGCAGAGAGAATACAAGAAAACGCAGCTCATGTTGATTCTTTTGACGTTAATGTCTCTGTCTGGGCCAGACCTGCATATTGACATCCACCAGCTCTGTCAGATACCAACACTCACTTTGCTTCCATTCAGCTATCCAATAATTTCCTCAGAACCTTTTGAAACATGAACTCTAAAATGAAAACACATGAACTTCATCTGCTTTAAAATAAGACACATCCTCATGACTCTTCTTGCCACCAAAAGCATAAAGTGTTCCTGTGACAGACTCTTCAAGCCTGGGTATAGATATGTGAACTGAATCAAATCTGCAGATCTGGTGATGTATCCACTGATGACTGGTAAAACAACCGCGCCTATCAGAGCGTTGTTGGTGGGATGAGGAGCTGGGATAATTGTATTCCTGTTCTAAAGCCAGAAAGGAAAAATGTGTATGAAATGGATTGAGGATGAGAGTGACGCCATTCTACAGGTAGTTGGAGGTCAACATACAGCAGTAAGAAATTGTCATTAAAAATGCTCACTGAAGTTTCTTCAAAAAGAAGACATCAGTGAAGATGAAGTCAGTGATAGAGAGCTGAAGCTCCAGGCAGTTTAAACAGGACATTCTATTGTACTTTCAACACTTAATGAATATATATATATATAAGGTATATACATATGTATGTATGTATGTATGTATGTATGTATGTATGTATGTATGTATGTATGTATGTATGTATGTATGTATGTATGTATGTATGTATGTATGTATGTATGTATGTATGTATGTATGTTTGTATGTCTCTATGTATTTCTATGTCTAGATTTAGCCATGGGCAACCATTTGGCTCCTCTTGTCAAGCTGTTGAGATTTAACCTGCAGACAATTCTAACTAAAAGCGGGAAACTAAAACAGAGATAAAAAAGTGTTCAACAGCCTTATTGGGACATGTCAGGAGAACCACATCATTAACTCTGGAGTGGACTGAGGTTCTCCTCTAATGCTTGATTTATATCCATATTTGTTAAGACAAATACCAGGGTAATTTCATGTGAGGGTTTTCTGGAGGTTCCAACCTTGATTTTGACAAAAAAAGAACAGCTCTTAAGATTAGAGGCAAATAGCAGAATTTCTTCTCCCAAATTCCCTATTGTCAATAGTTTAAATGTAAGTGTAAAAGTCTTCATAGACAACTCCATTTTTCCATTCAGCCTTCACGTTCAACACATCATAATTTCGAAAAAATGAATAAAAGAAGAAGAAAATGTGGTATGTATACCCAGCACATGGCATATAGGCTTACAGTAACAGTCTGTATAGCAGCAAGAGGTAAAGGTTTATCTCTTGGTCTTTAGCCAATAGCTAAATATGTGAACTGAGCTCAGGGATGACTCAGTTTCCCCAGAAGGAGTTTTCAGTGTGGCCGAGTAGAGCTGCAGGAGCTGTGAAGTAGCTGCACTGAATCACAGTCTCAGAAGTAGCAGATAAAGCCTGCCCCGTCTCCAGTGTTGGGCTCTGTCGGTGCTGACTCTGTATAGGGTTTTCACACTGTAACAGTTTGTGTCTTGATTAAAGCTGCAGATTTGGATGAGGTTAATAGCTTTGCTCTCAAACCACATCATTCAAAACTAACACACTACTTAATGAATACCAGGAACTAATGATGTCCTTAGGACAGGGCAAGCAAAGAATAAACATTTGTTCACTCTCCTCCACTTGTAAGTGTGTGTGTGTGTGTGTGTGTGTGTGTGTGTGTGTGTGTGTGTGCGTGTGTGTGTGCGCGCCTGGTTAGGGGGCACCTCAAGCTCACACAAATGGTAAAGATGCTTCTGGCTTAGTAATGCAAGAAAACATATCAGGAAACTTTTCACATGCTCACACACACACACACATGTCAGCTTTGCTTTGCGCGCTGATATTTTGGCAGGGATATATTTTCTACTGATTGTGAACATTGCATTCAACGCAAGTAATCGAGTTATCTGACTCATAACCACCGACCAACCACGCTTCATTGTTCTGCAATAGCTTTTTTTCAGCTTTCATTTTCTGCATTCAGCAATCCTGGAGTTCTTTAAAAGTTCCCATTTTAGGGGCCCAAATGTGTGGACTGAAAGTAATTGTTGGGATGTAGCCACACATCCTTCTGTGAATTGTCCCCATTAATCCCCTTTCTTCCCTGTCGAGTCTACTTTGGGATAATTTAATGAAACACCTAAATGTAGAGCGATCTATAAATTAGTAAACTCAACACTGAAACACTGATGGTCTTTAAAATAGAAAATTAAAAAAAAAACACTTGAAAGAAGTAAACAGTAGAAAATCCATAGGTGCAACCATGTTCTGGAGCCAGGATCACATCTGTGTGTCGTGTCTTTGAATTTCCGTGGGTGACATTATTCCCATGTTCCATGCGACAACATTGATTTTACAGTAGGAGTTAACAATAGTGTGGAGTAAATCATTACAACACCAGTAACAATGTGGGTGGAGACACAATATAAGAAGTTAAAGTGAATGTAAAAACATTCATGTCAGCTCAGTTAAGATTGTGAGTCTGCTCTGGCTCTTTATAGTCCCCTGTCACTGTGTCTGCCTTCCATTCAGCTGCCAGCTACAGAAAAAAATCATCATTGTAATCATCTGACACAATAATCCAATGTTGCTCTTCCGACACATTAATCGCACACTTTAAAGCGATCTGCACTTGCTCTTTAATTCTACGTATTTGACCCCCCAAATCTGTAATAGCTGTGATTTAATTTAGCTATTTAACCTGTAATTCCAGCAATATTTATTGAGGAGTGAGGGGGAGAAAATTGGGCCATTAGCCGCCCCAGATGAATACACTGAGATGAAAATGAATGGCGCTAACTGCCAGTTGACCTTCGTACAGGAAATCCGCACTTCCCTCTCTCCCCTTTTTTATTAGCGACAGCCACAGTAATTATAGCAAATTGAATCATAGTGAAAACTGGAATCAGTCAGTAATGAGAGTTTTATGCTGTGTGAAACTAAGCCAGGAAGGAGCAACACACACAAAGGAGAAGAGCGACTGAAGTACGGAAGGATGAGGAGGGAGACTTGGATGTCAGTGTTTATTGTTTCTCCTCCATATGGCTGCTTCTGGGGGACAAATACATACACACACACACACACACATGCACGCACACACACACGCACACGCACATGCACCAAACACACACACACACCAATGCAGAACAGTATGTTTAATGTCAAATGCTAACGCACTGTGACTATGCATGATCGCATTGTTTTTCTTAGCAGTGACTCAACTTCAGCTGTGAAAATATGTGTCTAAAATTATCAATCCTTTAAAAGAAATGTCGGAAAAAAGAAAGTCGTTTTTATCATCCACAATAGAACACATTTTCCTCTTCACTCACACTTGTTGAAACAGTTGGTGCTGCCAGTGTGTGAGACAAAGACAGAGATAATTGTGTGTGTGTGTGAGAGAGAGAGAGAGAGAGAGAGAGAGAGAGAGAGAGAGAGAGAGAGAGAGAGAGAGAGAGAGAGAGAGAGAGAGAGAGAGAGAGAGAGAGAGAGAGAGAGAGAGAGAGATTATGTGAGCCAAAGAAAACACAGGCAAAGGGCCAGACTGCACTTCCACAGATATAGAGCAGCTCTAATAGGAAGCAGAGAGAGAAATAGAGAGTCTCTGACAGACAGAACAATATAACAATGTCTAATTGGAATTTGGTCATTTAGTGCTTTATTTACAAATTTGGGATATTATATATTATATTGTACTGTAATTTATTATTAGTAATTGTAATATTTGACATAATATATATAATATTTTAATTATTTAAAAAAATCTCCAGTTCTGTTACCACGACAGCAATAAATATATTTATCAAAAGGTAATCTAATTTTGCTTATACAAATGTTGTTTTGTTAAAATATTAAAAGCCACATCCCTGTCTGGTGAAATAATCTCTTGTAGGATTCCAGAATCCTCTTAGGAAAAACATCCTCTCATTGTGGCTTAACATGCGAAAATGTTCTGAAGCATTTAAAATGTGAATTCATCTGATTACTGTCAAACTTCTAAAACACTGAATGATAAAGGAGCCATTGTTGGCCATTCTTTTTGAAATAGCAAAGGCCACTTATATTGGTTTAAACAGCTTCTATTACGTCATCTGCAGCGTTTATAGGCAGTCTTTGCAACTTTAAGACCTGCTTAGTGACTTTTTCTCACCCAGTCATGACACTTTGGGATAAACCTTACCTAATTTCAGTCGAACAAAAGCTCAAGCTCAGGTTTTACCTCCACAGACACACCTCTTTGTCTCATTCAACTGACTGGCTTAGAAGTTACTGCTAGTTAACAAGTCTTAGTCGTCTTTGGCTGAGAATCGGTTTGAGTTATTCCACATTGGCTCTGTTGTCTGAAAACACACAAGAACATTTTTAATAAGAACAGTTTTATTCGGACTACAGTGAATCTTAAATAATGTAGGCTATATGTGAAAACAGAGATTGACAGATAAGCAAGCATATGTTAAGCCAGATGTTAATACAATGATACAAATACAATGTCATTATGTCATGCTGATTAGTTAATTTGAGCAGGATAACTCTCTAGTGAAAGTAATATTTCTACAGTGCTTTGTTAGTCATATCGATCACTCAAAGTGCTTAAAGTCGCATTCACCCATTCAGGCACACATACATATACACAGGGCTTCTATATGCAGCACTTTTTCTAATATCATCATTCAGGGAGTAGCCAGGGATCAAACCACTGACCTTTTGGTTAGAGGACAACCCTCTCTACCTCTGTGTATGGACCTAGACTTGTTTAGTATTGCATCCTGCTCTGATTTATAATGCATACGTGTCTGCACCAGCCAGTGGCTGTTGGCATTATGTTTTTCGGTTGTCTGTCCCTACATCCCATTCTTGAGAACACCATATCGCAAGAACGCCTGGCTACAAACATTCACTTTAACTCAAGGATAAACTAATCAAGATCAAAGATCACGGTAAACTCCCAAATATGTGTTTGGCCTCTTTAATGTGATATATAAAGACTTACGTAAGGGAAATTCTTCAGATTTGGCACAAATGGTAACTTGGACGCAATGATGAACTGATCAGATTTTGGTGCTGTAGGTCAAAGGTCAAGGTCACTGTGATCTCATGTTTCTTTGTCTGTAATATATGAGGAATGCCTGAAGGGAATTCTCTAAAATTTGGCACACAAGTTAATTTGGAATCACTGATAACTGATGTATTTGTTAAATCTGGTAGATTTACTTTAAGTAATATTAAGTTTGACATATTTCCACTTTTTAGACTCCCATCTGTAAAGAAAAGCATTGATTCTTCTGAATTATTTCTTCACACACACGCTCTCTCTCCTCAACTTACCCTAGCCATAACTTAACCTTTACCCTAACCTGACCCTAAACGTGACATTAACTTAGTCCTTTTTTGTCCAAATAAGGAAGACAATCTTAATATTAAATACAGGTTCCCACAACACGAGTAATATGGGGAACACATAGCGCACAACCTGGAAATGTACATTCAGTATTTCATAATTCAAACTGTGTGTGTGTGTGTGTCTGTTTGTGCATGCGTGCGTGCGTTTCCGGTGTGTATGTTCAAGTCAGAAACACAGAGAGGAGAGAAGGAAAGAAAGTATCTGCAAATGCCGATGAGGTAGTGTGTTTTTTTCATAGAGAGTTATATGTGTTTTTGTGTGTGACACACAACACTCCATAAAACATGCTCTGTGCATCTTACCAAATAATGTTATGAGCAGTCCTCTCTCTTTCTCTGTCTCTCCCTCTGTTTTTTCATATGGAAATAGGAAATAATGGGGTGATTAAATAGAGTCGTATATTAAAGTACAGCTGACATTAGAATTAGCATAATGTGCTCTCGCCTCAGGCTACATACTTTATTTGCCATCTGCGTTGGTCTCCCTTCCCCCAGGAGGGCACACACACACACACACAATTCCCCCAAACAAATACCCTTACCCATTCATTCCACTGTGGCCAGAGAGAAATGGCGTTTAGTGCAGAAACACATACTTTCTCTATTTCTCTGTCTCTCTCTATCTGTCTCTCTCTCTGTCACTCTCTCTGTCCCACACACACACACAAAAGCACACTCACACACACAAACGCCTCTGTTCCTAATTGTTGGGCAGAAATGAACGTCAGCTGCCCCTTAAATGACTTCTGTCGGCAGATGAGAAGTTCAGCTGAAGGACTGAGGATGGAGGAGCATCTCAGTTCTACCTTCATCCTCAGTCTCTTTTACTCACAGATCAAAGCATTGACTGAAAAGAGAGAGTAACAGAAGGTGCGGGTTCCTATTTTGGTGTTGTGGGTCTTGAGTTTCAGTAGTAAAACAGTGTTTGTGTTTGTATGAGAGAGAGAGAGAGAGAGAGAGAGAGAGAGAGAGAGAGAGAGAGAGAGAGAGAGAGAGAGAGAGACATAGAAAGCGTAGACAGAAAGGTGCAGACAAAAGCTGAGGCGTGGGGAGCTGTTATTTTCATTGTATGTGTGTGTGTGGGTGTGGGGTGGGGGGGGGGGTTTGCTGTCCACTATAATTAAGTCAAAAGGCTTTACAGGACTGTGGAGGTGAACAGCTGTTCCGCCTCTTGCCTTTCCTCCTTAACACACATACGCACTCACAAACCACATTGACTCACACACACGGGCGAGCGACTGGGTGAAATGTTTCAGTGAGGACAGGTTAACTGTCTAACAGGGGGGATATTAAATTACTGAGATGCTTATTGTTGAATTATTTAAGGTAATTTTATTTTGTGCGTTTTTATTTTCAAAAGCCATATATAAAATATAATATTTTGAGGCTTGTGTATACATTTGAGCAACATTTCCATTATTTTATTATTTTGTAATTTTTTCCAATATAATAATAAATAATATCAATACAGAGAGACTGAACTTTAAATCTTCAAACATGTTGTATTTAAATATAACGTTTGCATCTTTATTCTTTCATTTGGGCAGGTGTGGCTCAGGGGGTATAGCGGTACTCCTGAGCCCCTGGCGGCTGTGCCATTCTCATAGAAGAAGGTGGTAAAGTGTTAAAAAAAACTGTACTGTAAAGCGGTCATCAAGACTAGAAAAGCACTATATGAATACAGACCATTTACCATATTCAGCACATTTAATGCTTGTGTGTAGCTTTTATACCTGGTATACTCAAGCTCTCTTTTGTCATGGTGGTAGCAAGCTACTTAGGAATAGCGGGACCCATTCATATGTCCTGTATCTGAAATAAAATTCACACTATAATGTAATAACAAGTCTTCCTCTCAGCTGATTTTATCTCTTCCAAAGATCCAGGAATTTCATAGCTTAGTATTAGATTATCACAGATTCTTTGCTCGTAGGGATTGTCAGTTTTTTTAAATGCATACACATATGTGTATACATCTTCTTTCATGCTTGCTGTAAATCTAAACACACACAAACACACCGTTGCAGTTTGTACTTTGAGAATCACAATACTGTATATGACAGATTTAACGCCTCATGTTGGCCAATCCAGTATCTGTGAGAGGCCACCTCACAATAGCATGATAAGGACTTTATTTGGGACTAATAAATGCATCTTAATCTTAAGTAGCATTTATGTGACTACATGAGTAACTAGAAATAAGCTGTTGTAGAAAGCTATAGTTCCTGACAATTTTAATAATGAATGGTGTCAAGTTTACTAATAAGGTATTTAAAAAAAGGAATAAATGTTTATTTTTGTGACTGAAAATATGTGTTACTTCAGAAGGCTTGTAACACTCATGTTTTAATCGCATCAAATAAATGAGTAGGTCTCGGTTGAAATATTTCAATTATTTTCTCTTTCTGTGTCGCAGGTGGCAGGGATGAGCCTTCTAGCTATATATGTACCACATGCAAACAGCCCTTCCCCAGCGCCTGGTTCCTGCTGCAGCATGCCCAGAACATCCATGGCATTCGCATTTACCTGGAATCCAACCCCTCTAGCACAGCCCTCACTCCCCGCATCACTATGCCTCCGCCCATGGGCAACGACTCCATCCCACAGTCCCCCCTCACCAACTTTCTTAGGGACAACAATCCTTTCCATCTCCTAAGGATGACAGGTCCCCTGCTACGGGAGCCTCCCCCAGGCTTTGTGGAGAACCGCCTTCCCAACACACCTCCGTTTGTCAGCCCCCCTCCCCGCCATCACCTGGACCCCCACCGGTTGGAACGCCTTAGTGCAGAGGAAATGGGCCTCATCTCCCAGCATCCTAGTGCCTTTGAGAGGGTGATGCGGCTAACACCTATGGCCATTGAGTCCCAGTCTATGGACTTCTCCAGACGATTACGTGAGTTGGCAGGGAACAATAACAGTACCACACCACCATTATCACCCAGCAGGGCAAACCCTATGCACCGACTACTAAACCCCAACCCCTTTCAGCCCGGACCAAAATCGCCCTTTCTTAGCACACCCCCTTTACCACCAATTCCCCCAAATAGCACCACTCCTCCCCAGACACAGATCAAGGTCAAGTCCTGTGAGTTCTGCGGTAAGACCTTCAAATTTCAGAGCAACTTGGTTGTGCATCGGCGCAGCCATACCGGAGAAAAACCTTACAAGTGCCAGCTATGTGACCACGCCTGCTCTCAGGCAAGCAAACTGAAACGCCACATGAAGACACACATGCACAAGGCTGGATCCCTGACCGGGCGCTCAGATGATGGACTGTCTACTACGAGCTCTCCAGAGCCAGGTACAAGTGATGTCACAGGTGAGGGCATGAAGAATCGTGACGGGGACTTCCAGGGGGAAGGCAACGAGGAGGAAGAAGAGGAAGAAGAAGAAGAGGAACTTGAGAATGAGAGTCGACCAGAATCCAACTTCAGCATGGAGTCTGAGTTCTACCGCAACAGGGAGAATGGTTCTAAACCATTATCAGAGGAGAAGTCATCACTCGCTCTTGAGAAGATGATGGAGGGTGGGGGCCTCAACTCTATACAGCAGTACAATAATTTAATAGTTGACAATCGTAAAAGGATGCCCTTCTCAAAGAGGGGCTCAGATGGTCTGCGGGAAACTGGAGATGAAGATTCAATGGCTGGCGAAATAGACCACCACCAGCAGGAAGAGAGGACCACCATTAATGGCCGGAACTGTGGCTCTGGTGACTCTTTCTCGGGCCTGTTCCCCCGTAAGCCCACACCCATCACTAGCCCCAGCCTGTCCATCTCTTCAAATAAGAGGATCAAGATTGAGAAGGACTTGGATCTTCCTCCAGCACCCCATATTCCCTCAGAGAACGTCTACTCCCAGTGGTTGGTTGGCTACGCTGCCTCGCGACACTTCATTAAAGACCCTTTCCTAGGTTTCACAGACTCCAGACAATCTCCCTTTGCCACCTCCTCTGAGCACTCATCAGAGAATGGCAGCCTGCGCTTCTCAACACCTCCGGGTGACCTGCTGGATGGTGGCCTTTCAGGCCGCAGCGGCACCGCCAGTGGGGGCAGCACACCGCATCTGGGTGGAGGTCCGGGACCAGGTCGACCTAGCTCCAAGGACAGCAGGAGGTCTGACACCTGCGAATACTGTGGAAAGATCTTCAAGAACTGTAGCAACCTGACGGTGCATCGACGCAGTCACACAGGTGAAAGGCCCTACAAGTGTGAGCTGTGCAACTATGCCTGCGCCCAGAGCTCCAAGCTCACGCGCCACATGAAGACACATGGTCAGCTTGGTAAGGAGGTCTACCGCTGTGACATTTGCCAAATGCCCTTCAGCGTGTACAGCACTCTGGAAAAACACATGAAAAAGTGGCATGGAGAACATTTGATGACCAATGAGGTCAAAATTGAACAAGCAGAGAGAACCTAAAACAGGTTATTTATTTCCATAATCTGTGCCACACTTTGACTTAAAAAAAAAACTAAAAAAAAAAACTAAATGAGGAGCTGGATACTCTTTTTCTGAGATACTCATTTTGGGTTAATTTTGGGTTTTGCCTAAGAAACTGCCAGCTTAAAAAAAAGAAAACCAATTGAAGCTGTTTAAACTGCCTCATCTGGAGTTCCTTTTAAAACAATCAGTCAGTTGAGTTTTAACCTATGTGGAGCCTTTAACTGTGCAATAATTTCTGTATTTATTGGATTTTGTTTTTTGGCATGTGCAGGTAAATTTTTTATTTAGGCTTTTTCTATTTATAATACTTTGACTTTAACTTACTCTTTGTTTTAGTAACCCACATTATAGCTTTAGAACTTTTTCTTTTTTTTTAAAGTCAATTTTAATTATACCCTTCAGGCTGCCACATGTAGGAAAATTGAATATTAAGCTAAAAATGTGCTTTCTTGAAGAGAAGCTGATTTCAATCTTCGAGTTGGCAGTGTTCCTAACTGAGATTGCTAGAATTAGTTTGTTTTGTGTGACGATGATATGCGGACAACAATCCTTGGCCTTGTAGCATGAACTGATTCTTAAACATGTCAATATAATTGGAAATGTAGCACTAAGTGTCATATTTGACAGTAAATGTAAAATCAAAGTGGTTTCTTCCTGAGACCACCATAACCAGCCAGAAGAAACAGATTCTAGATAAGGTAGCTGCTGACAGGTACATAGTACCAAATCTTGACGAAGCTACAACCATCCCTAATCTCTTCTCCTTGCCACACCCCTTCCACTTATTACAAACTAACCTGCATTACATCAATTGATTATATTTAGCATGAAGCAATATGATCTAGGCTATATTATTTATTGAGAGTAAACTGACCACGAAGCCATGCATAATACATAGAGAGATGGAAAAAACAGATATGAGAGCGAGCACAGGGACATCTCAGGGTGAGCAATACTACTTTTATTTATTTATCCCACTCCTGTGTTTCAGAGGCATTTACATTTCATCATATATTGAAATCTTTTGAGACAGTTATGTCCTCTTGCTCTGGCCTACCTGCTTAGTGACAAGCTATATACTATTTCAAAGGGGGGGATAAAATGATTTAGTTAGGTGAGGGCTAAATATATGTGCATACTATGGCAGATGTCAATACTTTAGCTAGATTTCTGCAGGAAATGTATGTCTCACATTTAATTTGTAAAATTTATATAAAAAGAAATGAGCAGTACATTTTGACTTGTATTGTTATAGTGGTTTATCTGATTATGAAGTCACTCTGCAGGAATTTAAATTCTTCAAAGCTACATTTGTATGGGACAATTTTTATGTAGAAGAGCGAAATGTGTATGTTTGCTGAAATAGTAGGACTAAACCAGCAGCACCAGCTCGCTCCATGCTCCTTTTTTAATTTGACATATCATAACCCCCATTTTGATTTCATAATGGTACTTTTTAATTTTTAAATCAGATCTAATTTATTATTTTCAATAAACAAATTACAGAGCTCTTAACAACAGACCTGTTGAGTCAGACACACACAGAAAGATGGTCAGAAAAAGTGACTAAAAGGGTCTAGAGCTTGGGATCTCCTGGCATTGAACTGCCCAGGGTTGTTAGGCATGGCTTTCCCAATGCTGGCACACAAAAAAAATAATGATGACAATAATGATGAATCCAGGACAGTTTTTGTACTGCCATTCAGTTTGACATGAGTGTGCCTTGAATAACAATCTTCTTATTTATTGTCAAAGACAAATGCAACAGATTTATAAAGCATCAAATTGAATAAGATTTTTTTTTGTTGATGTGTAATTTGACATTACAATTATTTAAATCAATACATATGAAACAATGCTGAATTTAGGTTAGGAGTGCCCAGCACACTACTTATGTGTCTGTGTGTACATATTTATTCATATGTACATATAAAGACACACACATATATAGATATATAACAAATTCCTTACTCATAAGAACATGTTTGTCCCTCAACAGAAAATCCCAGGAGTGAACAAAAGCCACACAAAAAGTCAAGGAAGACCTGGACAGAAATCAGGAACTACAGAAGCTAAAAAGGATTTTAGTGAACTGTGTCTTAAAATAAGTTTACAGTATTGAAACAAGTACAAGGGTAAAATAATATTTGTGTGTATGTGTGTTTTGAACAAAAAAGTATTTTTTTTCTAGGTTTGCTTCTAAAGTTCCTCTGAATGCCATACTGGCGACGTGTGTATTGTTTATATATATATCATTTCATTTTTTCCCTTTCTTTAATTTTGGTGACGGGGTTTTAGTATATATATATAAATATATATGAATATATATAACATTTTTCTTGTTTACTGTCAAAGTATACCAGTATTTGTAATATTGGAGAATGCCTGGGCATTTTACAAAAATAGAAAAAATATTGTTTGATTTTTTTATTTTGCAGTCCAATTTAAATTGTGGGACTCTTAAACTGTTTTTGTCACTGTAACTGTATAAGTTTTCAGTTTAAGTAACTTTTATTCTGCCTTGGGTGTAATGAAATAAAAAATAAATGAGATAAAAAATTACAGAGCGGTAACACACTTGGATTTGATAGGGGAGTTCGGGTGCGGGTGGGTGGTTGGTTTGGAGGAAGTAGGGTTCCTCCCTTAAAAACGATGGAGCATTGGTTCTGCTTTTAAGGAAAAGCCCACTGAAAATCCTGACTTGTATCTATTTTCCTGCTTCTGGTATGGAATATTCTTCATGGACAGTTTGAAATACACGTGTAGGCACTCACTGTCTTTAATGAGGAGCTTATCTTTTTTAATTGTAGGCTTTGTGAATAGGGTACTCTGAGTACCTGGGGACGTCTTGCTCTTACACTTGGTGCAAGGGGAGGTGACTTCATTCCAGTGACAAGATACAACCTACAGTCTGCCATGATCTTTTTTCCTTTCATTGGGCAGGATAAACACAACCTAATTCATTTGTACTGTTGTAACGAATCACATTGTACAGAGTGGGGTTAAAACGGTTGCTTGACAGCCTTTTAGTGACAAAAACACAGGTTGATGTTTTGTTTACATTGGATGTACATAGTTTTCTATGACTTCACTGTTATTTGAATTGCTTTTTTTCCCCTTTTATTTGATTGTGATTTCTAACTGGCACTGGCAGTGAATTCCTGTGTTTGGGGGGCGGGTGTGTGTGTGTGTGTGTGTGTGTGTGTGGGGGGGGGTGATTCTTCTGTTTGACCTTTGTGACCTCCATGTCAGTTTTCAGGCACATGCCTCCCCAGTTGATATTTCTCAGCATGAGAACAAAGCACAAATACAAGCTGTTACAATTCTCCACCCTCTGCTTGTTTGTCTCATTTTTGTTCTATGAGCTGATCTCTCAAAAAGAACGACACATTTACAACATGAATAAAAAAATGTATGTGTATTACATGCACTAAGGTTTTACCATCTACAGGCACATTTACTGCTGCTGAACGCTAACACAAGCCAGTAGAAACAAAACAATTCTTGGTGATTAGATTAAAATGAATTAATCCAGTAAAGGGCATTCCATGTATTTCTTATGACAGCAGACTTTTATCATCACACATATTGTAGATTTACTCATTTAATACTCAACAATAATAGAAAATAAAAAGCATTCTAATATTTTTTTCTAGCACTTCCAAGTGTAGTCATTAACAGGACACTTTCAGAAATATGTATATATGTGTGTATGAATAAGAGTATGAAACAATCAGTGCTACCATCGGTTTTTCGTAATTTCTGAATTAGTGTATATCCTGGAGGCCTACTGTAAAGTTCAACAAATAATTTACTGTTATGCTGTTAGGGAGCACTTACACATACGCAATGCTGTAAAACTTGAAAGTTGATGCTTGGTTCTATAATGATTGCGTAATCATTATAATGACAATCATCAATCATTTTGCAAAAGTTGTCTTTCCTGGCCGACTTTGTAACGAGGCTAGTTTGCTTCCCTATCTTTCTCTGCCGTTTCTGCCCAGGCTTAGTTTATCTGGTTTGTGTCCCTGTGAGTAAATAATGTCTGACAACAGGGCGATATCCCACTGCAAAAATCCATGTCAGAAAGGACATGAATGTGATTTGTTTGGCTGATGCCTGTACAACACAAAAAGAGTGACGCAATGGAATCACAATGCAGTTTGGCAACACGTGACATCACACTATGCAGATTGAGGGAGTAGCGTTTCCATTGAAGCCTCCTACATGGCCATGCTCTATCTTAAACTACACATTGCATGATACTTTTTACTGATACTACAGATATATTAGAATTATTTTAGAGCATCTACAATAGAACAGGGATGGAAACACAACTGAGCATGGTCAACAGTCGTGGTGACACAACACTCATGCAAAACACTGACAGTGGTGAGCACATTATTACAGATCAAGTGGCTGGGGTCTGTTGACCAAACACATGAGCTCCTCTTATCAACTATAAAAGTAGCAAAGGAGAGAGATAAAGTTCAATTAAGTTCATTGATGACCCAAGGTTTCTAAAAACTGAATAAATATGTACACAGCACCCCAAACATAATACATGAATGGTTGGAAACATGCACACAAGATGGCTGCTTCCCGAATCCTTTGTCCATTTGGTGAGTAGGTTTTTACAAGTCCTCAGAAATCCTCGCAACATGTGCGCAAGATGCAATACCCACATAGTGGCGGGTCCTTGACTGGGTCAGTGGGAACATTATCATGAGCAAATAGGGAAGGGTAGAAGACAAGTTGTGTGACCAGGTTAGGAATTTAGCCAAGTGTTGATCTCCTAGAGTGATGCCATTTCTTTGAATTTTTACCGAACGCAAATCGAGAAGTAGCAGAAAGATCGGTCGGAGTCAAATATTTAAGAGCTAATTTCAATCATTATGATCACCCTAATCGACCACAGCACCTGTCTTTTCTCCTGTTCTGACTGACGTCCCTCGTCAGAATCTCTGAACCACTTCAGAGGTTGCACTGTTACTAAAATGTTGAACCTTGCCATCAATCTATGGGGCTTAATGCTTTTTGAAGATCAAAATTAATAAAGTACAAATTATGACAATTAAATCGGATACTTAGAAAACTTTTGTCAGCTAATGTGGTATTTAGTTTGACATTACATTACATTTCATTTAGCTGACGCTTTTATCCAAAACGACTTACAATAAGTGCATTCAACCATGAGGGTACAAACCCAGAACAACAAGATTCAAGAAAGTACCATTTCTTCAAGAAAACCAAACTACAAACTGCTATAAGTAAGTGCAATTTAAGCGTTACAAATTGTTTTGTTTAAACTTTTATTCAAGGTATATTCGGAAGAGATGCGTTTTTAGTTTGCAGAGAAAGATATATAGACTTTTTGCTGTCCCGATGTCTCGTTCCACCAGCTCGTTCCACCATTTAGGAGCAAGGACAGCAAACAGTTGTTATTTTGTTGAGTGTTTAGCTCGCAGTGAGGGAGCAACAAGCCGATTGGCAGATGCAGAGCGAAGTGAACGAGCTAGGGTGTAAGGTTTGACCATGTCTTGGATGTAGACTGGACCCGATCCATTCACAGCACAGTAAGCAAATACTAGTGTCTTGAAACGGATACGGGCTGCCAATGGAAACCAGTGAAGGAAGCAGAGGAGCAGAGTAGTGTGAGTGAATTGAGGTAAATTTGAATTTACCTCACAAAGCTTTGCACTCCTATAACTACTAATGATAGCATTTGCAATAGTAAAATATGAAAATACTAAACATCTCTCTTGATAACGGCCCTTTCTTGGAGAGAACAATTTTTCACATCATTGAATTTCACTCTCTGAAGATAAACTAACACATGGAGGTAAATCAGCTTCATAAAATAAGGTCACTGACACTTTTATCACCTGCTTCACAATCAGATTTTCCCTCTGATTCTGATTTAATTTCATCCTTCCACTTTCACTTTGGAGGAGGAAAAAGAAAAAACAAAGAAATCCAGACCAACAATTAGTCTGTGGGAGGCAGGAGTACGGAGTCGGACAGACCGGGGCGAGTTGTGATTTGGCTTGAGTTTCAAGGCAAATGGGTAATTAAGACTTTTCCCTGGTTGGCCTGCACTTTGAAGTCCCCTACAGGGGGGATTATCCCAGCCAAGAGAAAGAGAGTGAGAGCAAAGTAATGAGACTGAATAAAAGAGGGAGAGAAAGGAGTGAAGCCTCGCTTAACAGAGAGATTAAAAATCACATTGGTGTGCATCGCAGGTAAAACAACACCCTGAACATATACCTGTCTGAAACAAATTAGAAAGCAATTACATTAATGTTAAAGCTGAAATTATAATTGATTGAACCGTCACCTTATCGTGGTGGAGAGGTTTGTGTGTCCCTGTGAACCTGAGGGCTGTGTTGTCTGGAGCCTTGTGCTCCTGGTAGGGTCTCTCATGGCAGAGTGGTCTCAGGTGAGGGGCCAGACTAAGAATGGTTCAAAAAGCCTCAATGAATAGCGAAAAAAGAGGAGATGGGACCCGGCCCGGAGGAAGCCCGGGGCCCCCGTCTGGAGCTAGGCCCAGACGGAGGGCTCGATGGCGAGGGCCTGGTGGCCGGGTTTGCCACGGAGCCCGGTCGGGCATAGCCCGAACAAACTACGTGGCACCCCCCCTCTCTTTATCTCATGGGCCCACCACCTGTGGGAAGACCCGTTGGGGTCGGGTGCGCAGCCACATGGGTGGCAGCGAAGGTCAGGGGTCTCGACGGACCAGACCCGGGCGGCAGAAGCTGGCTCTGGGGACGTGGAACGTCACCTCGCTGTGGGGAAAGGAACCGGAGCTTGTGAGGGAGGTGGAGCGCTATCAGTTAGATCTGGTGGGGCTTACCTCCACGCACAGTCTCAGCTCTGGTACCGTACTCCTGGATAAGGGTTGGACTCTATTCTTTTCCGGAGTTGCCAAGGGCGTGAGGCGCCGGGCGGGTGTGGGGATACTCATAAATCCCCGGCTGAGCGCCGCGGTGTTGGAGTTTACCCCGGTAGACGAGAGGGTCGCGTCCCTGCGCCTAAGGGTTGTAGGGGGGAAAACTCTGACTGTTGTTTGTGCGTATGCACCAAACAGAGCTCAGAGTACTCTGCCTTCTTGGAGACCCTGAATGGAGTCCTGTATGGGGCTCCAGTAGGGGACTCCCTAGTTCTGCTGGGTGACTTCAACGCCCACGTGGGCAATGATGGAGACACCTGGAGAGGCGTGGTGGGGAGGAACGGCCTCCCTGATCTGAACCCGAGCGGTTGTTTGTTATTGGACTTCTGTGCTAGTCATGGATTATCCATAACAAACACCATGTTCGAACATAAGGGTGCTCATAAGTGTACCTGGTACCAGAGTACCCTAGGCCGAAGATCAATGATCGATTTTGTGATCGTGTCATCTGATCTGAGGCCGCATGTTTTGGACGCTCGGGTAAAGAGAGGGGCGTAACTGTCAACCGACCACCATCTGGTTGTGAGTTGGATCAGGGAATGGGGGAAATTTCCGGATAGACCTGGTAAGCCCAAACGAGTAGTGCGGGTGAACTGGGAACGTCTGGAGGAGGCCCCCGTCCTAGGTATCTTCAACTCACACCTCTGGCGGAGTTTTTCTGGCATTCCTGTGGAGGTTGGGGGCATTGAGCCGGAGTGGGCGGTGTTCAAAGCCTCCATTGCTGAAGCTGGGGCGGCTAGCTGTGGCCTCAGGGTCTTAGGCTCCTCAAGGAGCCGTAACCCTCGGACACCGTGGTGGACACCGGTGGTCAGGGAAGCCGTCCGATTGAAGAAGGAGGCCTTCCAGGATATGATATCCTGGAGGACTCCTGACTCGGTTGCAGGGTACCGACAGGCCCGAAGGGCTGCAGCTGCTGCCGTGTCGGAGGCTAAGCAGCGGGTGTGGGAGAAGTTCGGAGAGGCCATGGAGAAGGACTTTCGGTCGGCACCAAAGTGTTTCTGGAAGACTATCCGGCACCTCAGGAGGGGGAAACGGGGAACCATCCAAGCTGTGTACAGTAAGGATGGGACTCTGTTGACCTCAACTGAGGAGGTCGTCGGACGTTGGAAGGAACACTTTGAGGAACTCCTGAATCCGAATAACACGCCCTCTATGTTGGAGGAAGAGCTCGAGGTTGATGGTGTTTCATCGTCAATTTCCCTGGTGGAGGTCACTGAGGTGGTCAAACATCTCTGCAGTGGCAAGGCCCCAGGGATTGATGAGCTCCAGCCAGAAATGCTAAAGGCTCTGGGTGTTGAGGGGCTGTCATGGTTGACACGCCTATTCAACATCGCGTGGGAGTCGGGTACAGTGCCAAAGGAGTGGCAAACCGGGGTGGTGGTTCCCCTGTTCAAAAAGGGGGACCAGAGAGTGTGTGCCAATTACCGGGGCATCACACTTCTCAGCCTCCCTGGTAAAGTCTACTCCAAGGTGCTGGAAAGGAGGGTTCGGCCGATCGTCGAGGAACAATGCGGCTTTCGCCCCGGACGTGGAACTACGGACCAGCTCTTCACTCTCGCAAGTATCCTGGAGGGGGCCTGGGAGTATGCCCATCCGGTCTACATGTATTTTGTGGATCTGGAGAAGGCGTATGACCGGGTCCCCCGGGAGAAACAGTGGGAGGTGCTGCGGGAGTATGGGGTAAGGGGGTCTATCCTCAGGGCCATCCAATCCCTGTACTCCCAAAGCGAGAGCTGTGTTCGCGTCCTCGGCAGCCAGTCAGTTTCGTTCTCAGTGGATGCTGGTCTCCGCCAGGGCTGCGCCTTGTCACCAATCCTGTTTGTGATATACATGGACAGGATATCGAGGCGTAGTCGTGGTGGGGAGGGGTTGCAGTTCGGTGGTCTGAGGATCTCGTCACTGCTTTTTGCAGATGACGTGGTCCTCATTGGATCTTCGGCCTGTGACCTTCAGCACTCACTGGATCGGCTGGCGGCCGAGTGTGAAGCGGCTGGGATGAGGATCAGCACCGCTAAATCTGAGGCCATGACTCTTAGCAGGAAACCGATGGATTGCTTACTCCGGGTAGGAAATGAGTCCTTAGCCCAAGTGAAGGAGTTCAAGTACCTTGGGGTCTTGTTCACAAGTGAGGGTACTATGGAGCGTGAGATTGGCCGGAGAATCGGATCAGCGGGGGCGGTATTGCGTTTGCTTTACCGCACCGTTGTAACGAAAAGAGAGCTGAGCCACAAGGCAAAGCTCTCGATCTACCGGTCGATCTTCGTTCCTATCCTCACCTATGGTCATGAGGGCTGGGTGATGACCGAAAGGACGAGATCGCGGGTACAAGCGGCCGAGATGAGTTTTCTCAGAAGGGTGGCTGGCGTCTCCCTTAGGGATAGGGTGAGAAGCTCAGCCATCCGTGAGGAACTCGGATTAGAGCCGCTGCTCCTTTACTTAGAAAGAAGTCAGCTGAGGTGGTTCGGGCATCTGGTAAGGATGCTCACTGGGCGCCTTCCTTGGGAGGTGTTTCAGGCACGTCCAGTGGGGAGGAGACCTCGGGGAAGACCCAGGACTAGGTGGAGAGATTATATCTCAACACTGGCCTGGGAACGCCTCGGGATCCCCCCGTCAGAGTTGGTCAATGTGGCCCTGGAAAGGGAAGTCTGGGGCCCCCTGCTTGAGCTGCTCCCCCCGCGACCCGACCCCGGATAAGCGGACGAAAATGAGATGAGATGAGATGAATTGATTCATAATTTTGTCACATTTTAAACTTGGCCACAGCTTCAGTTCCTTATATGAAAATGCTTTCTTCATCTTACAATAATCGACTGAATATCTTTTGACTGTTGATCAGACGAATCATCTACCGCTGTCCATTCATACTGTTTTCTGGCAAAATTATTTATTTTACTATATTAAATTTATTAGAAATAGTAGTCGGTAATTGGATCCATTTGGATCCCAGGAATGCCGTTATCATAAAAGGTGACCAAAACATAATGATTGAATAACATTTTTCAAATAAGAAATACATGACTTGATTCATAGACTCAGTTAACATAATGACAAGACAAGTGTTTTCCCCTCTCTGTTACCACTTCTTCATTATTAGCCCTGCAATCTGCTTTTATTTCCAATACCTTAAAGTGTCTGTGTGTGTGTGTGAGAGAGGGGGGGGGGGGGGGGGGGGGATTAAGTCAGACAGACACCTCTGGTTATTCAGAGGTATGGAATTATTTCAAGACCCTGACTGGCTGTCAGCATTCGCTGCACCTCCTCCCCTCCTCATTAAAAAAAGCAACTTCAAATGACTTAAGCCGCTGGTCGTCAGCACCAAAGCCACACTGTTGACAGGTACAGTAGAGTCTTAAGCCTTCAAGATCAACGCCGCTATTCTCCCTGACAAAATCCCCCTGCAGGGCTCCTCCCTGACTGGATGACAGAGGAATGACAGAGGGAGGGGGTTGGAGTCAGTTTGGATGAGAAAGAGAGAAGAGTTCAGACGAGCAGGTGTCACATGTCAGGAGGTAAAGCCAGGAGGAAAGGGATGGAGGGGCAGAGGCTGGGCGTTTAATAATTTCAGGTTTCACGGCCAATCAGAAATGCGTCCTTCGACATGGCTGATAATTATTGACATTAACATTCAGCAGCCTTGTCCAAGTCAAATGGATTGGCATGTTTGTTTCATGGCTCTTTCCAAAAACACCCATATGACCTCCACTTCAACTGTAAAGTTCCCACTGGAAAATGGATTCTCATCAGACTTGTGCTGGGTTCATTTTGATCCCAGAATGCTGCCCTGCATGTGATCAAGAAGAAGGAGCAGCTCTGCCTCTTGTACTGATTCCTAATAAAGGAATAAGAGGTGAGTGACTAAATTCTAAATTCTCCATGCATGTGGCGACTTAACTCTACGTGTTGATACAGCTCTTTGTTAGTCTTTGTATCTGCATACTGTTCATCGACAAAGCCTCCTATTGCTGTTTCTGAAATAAATCTTTGTGACAAAGCAGAAAGTGCTGATTTATTTGAACTCATAATCGCGGCCACTTAGACAATTACACAGTGTAGTTTGTAATTATCCTTCAAATGCAGGAGAAAACAGGCTAAATAATAAAGAAAAACTAAATATGATAGGGAACAGACTTCAGATTGTGACACTTTGTGTTTGATTCCTGTAAGTTCTTTAAAAACGAGATGGAGAGAAATAGGGAGATGGAGGGACGTAGAGTGTTAGCTGTGGAAGTATTGAAGGCCCAGTAAAAGAGTTGCGTGCCGTCTTTTTGATTTTCAGATTTGCCCGCCTACACACAGCATTATGACACATTTGGATGATCGCATTGTAGGATTAACGGGGCTGCCTTGTCATTTTCAACAACAATGCCACGATTTAGGGATGCTATTTCTCACATGGCGCTCAGCATTAACGCCGGGCCCAAAGATTTACATAAATCTTTGTCTTAAGATGAAAGCGGAGTGGAGCTTGAGACAATGAAGCTTTGGAAATAGCAGAGAGATGAGAGGAAGGAGAGCCATCACTGGGCGTTGGTGGTAGAGGGATGAGGAGATGGAAGGAGAAAGAGAAGGGAGGGAGGAAATTTTGAGGATAAATCAACCAGTAGTCATGCTGATTTGTAGAAACACTATGCCCCCTCCCATCCTTACTGGCGTCTATATGGTAGTAATAATAATAAAAAAAGAAGTGAATAGAGAAGGAGGAGGGAAATTTTCATCTCTTTATCCAAGAGTAGTTGTGTTTGAGGGGGAGACAAATGGAAGTGAAGGTGATGAATGCATGTGTGATTTAGTGTTGCATCGCCGAATGAAAAGCTTCTTCTTCATAGTAGTTGCGGCACCTCTATTACCCCCCCCCCTCCCATTCTTGCTTCTGTCCTCTAATCTCCTGGCCTGCAGCAGTCAATGGAAAAGTGCCCTAGATTGGTGCCCCTCCCCCTTCGCTTAATTGGATTCATCCTTGCTGATCAGCAATCTGCTTACATTAAATCCAACGAAGACATAGGATCAGATGGATCTGACCAATGAAGGCATTATTTTCCCCTTTTGCTTTGAAATAGAGAAGAGGTTACAGGGGAAAATAGATTATAAACCAAGAGAGACAGTGAGAGAGAGGTGAAGCATGAGTGACACTATCAGTACCATTATCACTAAGCTCCAGCCTTGTTTCACAGCCTTTATTTCACCCACTGGCCATGATTATAGAAATGAAGCCCTCAAACAAAAGGCCAGAAGGGCGTCAAACCATTGTGTTTCGGGTTCATTATAGCCGTTTTCAGACATGACCTGCAAGTCAAATCTGGAGAATTGGCTAGTTTACCCAAAATTAGATTTTTGCACATTCACAACCTTGCAGGGAGGTTCTCTGCACAGACGAGTCACAACAGCAACGAATTCTTATCACCTCCAACTCTCTTGACATCTTCGTCGGTCCAGTCCATGTGTGTGTCACTGCTTTTTCACCTGGAGACACATATTTTTTTCTTTTCTTTTTTGTGTCTGTCGTGTGTTAGAAGCGCTATCAAAACTCTACTTTAAAGACCTTTGAGTGGTCATCAAGACTAGAAAAGCGCTAAATATAAAGACAACCATTTACCATTTAATTCAATGAATAACTTATATGTATAATGAGGTTCTAGGTTTTGTTTGCTGTAAAGTGCAGCACATGGATAGTTAATATGCACTGGCTACTTATAAGGGTTAAGGCCGATATACGCTACTCCGTTTTGACGGCGACAGACACATGGGAACGCCTTCGCCGACGTGGAATGCCCTCTCCGGGCAACTCTGAGAGCTTTTCGAGCCTATGGAGGCGACAACACAACGCAATCACAAGGCAATCACAAGCCTTGTGGGCTGCGTGAGGCTCGCGTCACTTTGTCGTGTAGTTAGAAAAATTGGCGGACGCACGCAAGCCCGCAGAGGGCACGAAAGGGGCGTGTTGCGTGTCTTGCGTGCATGCGTGCGTGCGTGCAACCCGACTATAATTCGGACTTAAGCCTGAATTTTGGGAGCGGAGTGCTCTAGTGGGTTGATAGGGTACTAACAGCTCTTTAAGATAAAAAGGCGCCATATTATTCACAGCTTTACTCACACACAGTGAACGATGGCAACTAACAGACAAGGCTGTTGATGGAGCTGGAGATGCTCGACATGGAAGAGGACTTGCTTGGAACGTATTTTATGAGACGAGAACAACAACAGAATCGTAGTTGTGTTTGGGTTTTAAAGTGGCGGTATTCTGATATAGGGAATGAAACAGGAAGTTTGAGGTCCGGAAATGACATCTTTCGAAAATGATGTCGTATGTGGACCAATCACAGCCAAGGGCTTTACTACATCCCGTCCGGAGTCTAGTTTCCGGTTTCATGCCCCACAATACGCAGAAATCATGGAAGATTTAGAAGAACGAATATGGACCAAATAGAAGAGCACTTGGCAGAAGAGATCCGAAAGTATGACCACTTGTATAACCCGTCACTGACTGGCCGATTTGTCCGCCAGAAATAGGCTATGAGGAGCCGGAGTGGCGATGTAAATAAACAGTCGACGAAGTAGAAGACGTCTCTTCTTTGTGTGTTCTGTCTTTGAAAAAAAACGTTACTCCGCCTAGTGTTCTGGCGGAGAATTGCGTTGCAACATGCGCAGCATGTTAGAGAAGTATAAACCAAAACGAGTCCGTCGATGTAGCTGCGTGGCCTTCCGCGGTTGCAGTCGCAGGACTATAATTCAGCTTTACTTGTCGTCTCTAGAGCTAATTAGTGCGTTACTTGTCCTATGTTCTAAAATAGGAAGCGGTTGGTTTAAAAAGGCATAGAGGTATTGATGGCTGATCTACTGAGTGGGCCACAGGGTTTTCATCGTACTACCATACAAACAAGTAGCCAGTCAGATCTACCTTGAGCCTCATTGTATCCCCAAGGTCAGCCTGTATCATTGATTACAAGGCAAAAACCCCTGATGATTCTAAGACGCAAAGGGAATTTATGACACATGACACACAGAGCTTCTCTTTCCAGCTTCTTCTTCCTCTTCTCCATCCCTATCACATTGAAGTTAGTCATATCTCATTAGTACATGTTACTGACCTTACCCCTTCCCAGAGTGCCTTTGCTTTATCGCCCGTAGATCCGGGCCCGCTGTGGCCACACCTTGGATTACGATTGTGGATCGCGCATCAGATGTCGCAATGGTTGATCCAGTATGGGAGATTCTACTATCGTTTGGGCTGATTGTAGTGGTGGTTGCGGATCCTGTGTCGCGTTGGCATCATATATTGGTGGTGGACCACGACCGAGGCGGCGCCTGATGATGGATCTTAAGAAGCGGCAGTGGACAATGACTGTGGACAATAGTGGATCCGACCTGGATGATGGATCATTATCTTGCTGGCTGCTGACCATGGACTATGATTGCAGCAGGGCTGCTTGACATATCGTATTGAAGTTTCCCTACAAAACGTTTACTCTCATTAATGCTGCTAAAAACTTTAATCTTGATGATGTTTTCCTACACCTGACATCTATTGCACTTCTGTCCATCCTGGGAGAGGGATCCCTCACATGTGGCTCTCTCTGAGGTTGCTATGTATTTTTACCCTGTTAACAGGGTTTTTAAGTAGTTTTTCCTTACTCTTGCTGAGGGTTAAGGACAGAGGATGTCTCACCATGTTAAAGCCCTATGAGACAAATTGTAATTTGTGAATATGGGCTATACAAATAAAATTTGATTGATTGATTGTTGCATATTTAGTTTCCATCCTGTAAACCATCAAAACTGACTCAGGTGAAAGGTTCAAAAGTCATCCCTGAGGAGCAGGAGCCATCCACAATTTTTCCACTGACATAATGTTACTCCCGAGGTAAAGACCTTTACAATAATGTCTTTGCTTTTGTCCAACGACAAAGTTTACGTTTCATCTTGCTCCAAGCACAGGCCCTCTGGTGTGTACTTTCTCAGACCCCTTCGAGGTCCAAGCTGGATCAAATCTGTCAAATATGTTTTAAGTGGTATTTAATGGACAGATATGGTCAAAATATGTATGTTTGCTTTATACACAATCATATGTTTTACTTTGGCCCAAGTTAGAGACACCTTTGTTCATTAACAACCCAATTTTTCACACCCTAGCCTCAGACTGCTACAGGGTCCTCCGTTTATGGAGCATTATGTTCAGGAACAGTTTATTCCTGCGGCTTTCACTCTGCTGAATCACCATGCTGCAGATTTTCATATGTATTTTAAAATATAAGGGTTAGGGCTAGATGAATGTCCGCAATATTTTTTGCTTTCACGAAGAGAGAGAAGCGCATAGGTCACGTTTCCCCAGCCTCCTGACTCACGATTACGTGGAATTCATATGAATTCTAGTGCATTACTTTTAGTAGCATTTCCTACAAAATGTTGATGAGACCAGCCTGTGAAGCTGTATGACTCCAATGCCAAGATGCTTGATACCACAGCACATCGTCAGAGGTCTTAGAGTCCTGATGGGTCAGAACAGTTTTGGAGGTGGAGGCAGACCTACACAATATCAAGCATGAGGTTTTGATGTTATAGCTGATATATCACACTATCTGACAGATGGCTGGACCTGATTGTCTTTATCTGATGTAAGATGGTAGTGTTGGTGATGATTGTTACATCTTGTTACACATGATTTATTTACTCTGTCACATTTCTTCAAGTCAAACAGACACTTTGAAAAATGTGTCTGGTTCAAGTGGCTCCACAGTAGTAACCAAATCCTTTACCACTTCTGAATGAGGTTTCGGCTTCTTAGCTCACTCTGCAGTTCTTTCTGACTCCTGAGCTGAAACCTTCACTGTTTCACTCTCACATGGCAATACATGCAATAGTTGTTGGAATGTTTCCGTTTTGACCAAAGTGGTGGACTGCTACTGTGTCTTCTACGTGCATGGCACCGGGATATATTTGTTTTCTTTTTCTTTTTTCATTTCAAAGAAGAACTTAGTCCACTGACAGAAAATGTGTCTTTGCCTTACTGTTGTATATGATGTAAAAAAATAAAGGTTTAGTGGAAGTTTGGAAAGTACGGAGCCCCCCAGGGGACATGGAAAAAAGAGTTTTGCGAGATCCCGAGATAGTTTTGCGAGACCGTCCCGCAGCGGGGAGGAGAGATGAAGAGAAATTCTTGCATTAAAAATTAATGAATCATGACAGTTTGGCTGATTTTAAATGGTCATTTATTATACCATTTAATGGTCATTTATTATACGACTGCTGCTGTCCACCGTGACAGCAGCAGCGGGTGCGGCGGGACCTGCTGCTCCTCCAGTACAACAGCGGCAGGGATCCGCTGCTCCGCCGCTCCGGTCAAGGACCCGCTCCTCCGGTACCGCAAGCAAAGTATTCTGGACCAGACCAGTGTTTCGTTGATGAAAGAAGAGGAGCAATGGAGGACGACTTGGAGAGCGGTGGTCATGGACCCTCTGCTGCTGTCACGGAGGAGCAGTGTGTCCCGCCGTTCCGGTACCGGAGGAGCGGCGGTCACGGAGCGGCGGTCACAGACCCGCTCCTCCTCCATGACAGCAACAGCGGGTCAGTGACCAGAGCGGCTGTCATGGACCCGCTGCTGCTGTCACGGAGGAGCAGCGGGTCCCAGCCGCTCCTTTCACGGGGGCCTCCGCCTCAGCGCTCGTATAATAAATGACCATTTCAAATCATCCAAATTGTCATGATTCATTATTTTAATGAAAGAATTTCTCTTCTTCTCTCCTCCCGATGCGGGACCATCACCGATCTCGCAAAACTAACTCGGGATCTCGCAAAATTATCTCGGGATCTCGCAAAAGTATCTCGGGATCTCGCAAAAGTTTTGCGAGATCTGACACCAACAATCAAGTTTTGCGAGATCTCGCAAAACTCCGTCCTTTTTTTTTTTTTCACCCAGCTTTTTTTTGTCCCGTGTCCCCTTGGGGGCTCCGTAGGAAAGACTGTGCATGAGGTTGGCATTAAACTGCATTCAGCTACTTAAAAACTACACTGATTGACCTAATGAGTGCGCTCTGATTAAATGTCAAACATTTTAACACAAATGATCTGAGGATACTGCTTAGATTTTGACAAAACCACAACTGATGGTATAGCTTACCGCTGTGCTCTGACGTTTCAGACAATCCACTGATTGGCTTGGCAGGGAGTCTCTTAATTAAAGGTCAACATTTCAAATTTGAAAGGCCAGAAAGGCTATGCCACCAGTCCGATTTGGAGACACCTAAAGAGATGATGCATCTTGATTGGCCCACCAGGTGTCTGCATCATCTGGGCAAAATTATGGACTTTAAAATCTAGTTGTTTTTGTAGGTTTGAGGAATCGGTCACGATTTTCCTTGATTGTATTGGACTCAACAGCAACTCTGTTTACCCCTAAAACTCCAAAAGTATTTTGTGGACAATTCACCCACCCCTCCATCAGGAAAGTGGTGAGTACATAATGAGTGAATTAAGTGTCCCCCTACACAAAAACACACACACACTCACACGTGCACACACACACACACGTCAAACATATACATGCCTCTAAATAAATTATTGAATACCGTTTTCAAAGAACATAGATCTTTATTTGTCTCCCATTCAACTTTGTATCAGCTGTTCTATAAAGTTATTTGTATTATATTTTAAAGATGTTTTATTTATGTCCAAATTAATCACTCAATGTGATACCTGTGAATTAACAAAAGAACAGAAAGTAATACATCAAAAAACTGCAATTGATACCAACAATAAAAAACCAACTGCACATCCACTGTGCCTCTTTTTCTTCTCTGTCATGGTGTCTTTCATCTGCAGTGTCTCCGGAAGATGAGTGCCTTCTAATTAGTTGCTAATTTACAACCAAATGGATCTACATCCAGGAGGTTAATGCTGCCTGATTCCACAGGAAAATAACTGGGCTGCTCCAAACAGGAGTGCTGGCTGAGGCACCGCATCTCCCCTCCCCAAGGAGAAGTGGTAACATTAGTAATTGCCTACCGGACCACAGGGCCAGATATCTGTGCACCTTTTTATGAAGTCCACAAATTGAGGTCAGTCGGGGAGGGAGAAACACTGCAAGGTGTACGCCATTGGTTAGTGGGAGATTTATTGTTGAAAATACAGGTGCGCCAAGTAAATGTCGTCAATTAAAAACCTGCATTGCAATCTCTCCCTCTCCATAATCTGGTCTATATCTTTTATGTTGCGGTAATACCACAGCAATTATGTAGCTGAGGCCTGAGGGTTGGAGAAAGGTGAAAGGGTCACATGGTCTGATTGGAAAGACAGAACAGAAAGACGAGAAATCCTGCTCCAAAAATTCAATTTTGTTGACTTATGACAAGCCTCAAACATGCAATCAAACAATATGGTTAACAAGAAACATCCTCCATAATAATTTTTATAAGCATTTTCAATGCCTTATCATATCATCAACAAAGGTGTGCAGGAATCACTTTATTTCTGTGTTGTGCATTCAACATGTTCTGTGGGTGCATAGGTTTTTTTTAAACATAAATGTAAAAAAAATGGGTATTAAAGTGGCAAGAATCACCAAAATGTAGATAGCAGTAGATATCAACTTGGCTGTTATATCCGGATGGGGGGATCATGTGTCGCTGTCACGCTGTTTTCTCTTGGTTCCGGATATTCCGTGTCTTGTCCTCGCTCGATCGCTGTGGCCACTGGGGGGAGAAGGAAGACACAAACAAACACACACACGCAGACTTTTTTTCCTGTCACAATCCAATCATTAAAAAAGCACACCATGCCGCGTTGACCAATCCTGGGCCGTGTGTGGTCCAGTTAATCACACTTGTTTGTCATCACTTTGATCCTTGCCCAAACAAACAAGCAGTTCAATAAAAACAGCAAAGATAATAACGATTAAAACATGCAACACATACAAAACAATAAAACCAAATGCAGGACATATTTAAACATGCAAATACTGGATCAAGTGAATTAAAAAGTGGCTAAAAATAAGGGCCACCTCGTCGCTTCCAGCACCAGCTGGGACCAGGTATTAAAGCCATGGTCAGACAAAAACAGTGTGCCACTAGTGTTGTTGGGGTACCCAGAACATAGGGCACAGGGAATTAAACTAACCTGGTTTACCCAAATCCGACACGCAACCTACCTTGCAAAATCACCTAGTGATGCATTCGTCTTTGTAATGATGTAACAATTGTGTGTTGAGATGGAGGACATGCGGACACTTGGATGACACCACACAAGCAGTATTAGGGCATTTTAGTTTTTTTCTGTTGTTTTATTACGTCTGCAGAATGGTTCTCCATTGACTTCAATTGGATTAGACTGCTGAAACAAAGTTTAGCGCTGAGACTCCAGAAGTGTTCTGTAAACTCAAACGCTTCACTAACCCCTTCATCGGCATAGTGATGAGTAGATTATGAATTTTCCTTTTTCTCTGAACTATCCCTTTAAGGACAGGAAAGGACATTTAGAGTTGTTGAGGATCCTGATCACACAGAGTGGATGCAATTAATTAACAATGATCATACGCTACAATTAGGGGCCACCCTGTTCAGGTCGGCATTTTCCAGACTCTGTGGAGAACTGTGGAGTATCCTTCTAAACAGATTTAAGGTGCTAAGATTGATTTAAGGGATGGATCTTATGATCTGAGTAAGAATGATGTGAAAGAACAGCTCCTGCCCCATCGACAGAGGCATCAACCAAAAACTTATTTGAAGGAAAAGGCTGGATCTGAACTGGTGCAAAAGTGAACAGGTCCTTCAGTTTCTGATTAGTTGCAGCTGATTTAGGATTCGACTCAAACAGGACAAAGGATAAGGTTACAGATGTCAGAGGAGCATTAACCACATTGAAATTCCTGATGAAGTGCAGTATAAGTTGTTGGGCAAGAGTCCCTACAGAACTAACCATGTGGTGGGATCCACACATAATGGGTCGTAAAAGCGTGGCCTTTGAGCCAAGATGAAGCCAGCTAAAGTCTCCCTCTAAGATCCAGCACGGAGATTGTATCTTCTGGTGGTAACTTAATCCCTGGGGTCTCCCCAGAAACCCCTGCTCTGCTCCTGGCCGCTCCCACTCTCCTTTGACCTCTGACACTCAATTGGCTAAAAGCCAGCATCATCCCATGACCAGCACCTCAAGGAGGCAGGACCTCTCAGGTAGAACAAAACCACTGAGACATCAATAATATCAGCCATTTTTACCCTTCTCTGAAGACATCACCAGGCCCCTTCGGGGCCTCCCAGCTGATTTAGTTGCTAAAGGGGGCAACCTGAGTTATTTTCTTTCATTCCTTTCATTGTCCTTTATCTCAGTCGACGTTTTTATTTTCAAAAGGACTTTTGCTGTTTTAACTTGAAAAGACCAAACAGGAAATTGCATGCGGAACAATCTCAGACTGTTTCACTTTCCCCACGGACTTTACTTTCTTTTCCCAACGATCTACAAACGGCTTCCACAGCCGTCCCCTGCAGAAGCGCGAGATTCATTCCGCTGAGGAGCATGACCTCCACATCCCTGAAGAAGAAGGACGATGTTCATCCCGTCGAGGCAGCACGAGAAAATCCGCTGCTTGTCCGGTCCAGCGGCGGCTCACCGCTTGAGAGACAACGTGATTCACTGGCCCGACGCGCACGCACACCGCGAGGGTGGTACAGTAAGAGGCTTTATTGTCTGGGCAGATGTTAATCTAATACGTAGCGTATTGTTTTAATACTTGAATGTATTTGTTTTGTATGAGACCGCAGAGTCTCCAGTGTTTTAGCGGCTATTCGCCACTTCCGGTGAGCAGCGTCTCCAGCTCATTGTGACCGTTTGAACAACTTTAAAGATACTTTACCGGTCAAACCGCAGCACACAACGCCACATGGGTGCTGAGTGGTAAAGTAAATGTAACTCTCTGACGGTGCTTTTAAGAGCTTTGCTCTCTCCTGATCTCTCTCTATCTCTCCCTCTCTCTCTCTTTTCTCCTAAACCTGTTTATACACACATCCGATCTGTATTTAGAATACAGTTCAGGTAACATAGTTAAATCTATATTCAGAGAGGCTGGACACATCTGGGAGCCATGCGGCCGAACGCCAAAGCAGAGACAAAGAATTCTCTTTGTCTGAAAATCCCTTTGTGTAATTCATGTGACGACCACCAGTGTGAGCTCCGGCCACATGGTGTCATTAACATAGACTCCATTTTGAATAACGCAAGTTAAACCACCATTTTGAGTCCATTATTGCCACGCCTCCTCTCTCCCATTCTGGCTCTAAATTCATAACGGCTCCGCCATCTTGTTTTGTAGTCAATCCGCCATTTTGAGAGTTTTTAGGCCTTGATTCCACGAATCATGATCGGCCGCCATCTTGGTTGTGACGTGACTGCGTCATCGCCACAACCCCTTCTTTTTCTCTCCCTCTCTCTCTCTCGCTCTCTCACACACACCCACACAGACACAGAGACACATTGATAGACACAGACAGATACACACACACAGATACACATAGATGAATACATGTGTTTTCTAAATTGTGATAAGCGGCTGCTGTTGTTATCTTTGAAATATGGGAGTTTGTTAAAATGATGAATCATTAAATAACACTAACTGTATTTCACATGCACACACATAGACACACACACACAGAGAGACACTTTGACACAGACACACACACATACCGAGACAGACATACATAGGTAGACCGCCGGTTTTACATGTATTTTCTGAATTGTGATAAGTGCTGCTGCTGTGTTTATCTTTGAAATATCGGAGCTTGTTAAAATGATGAATCATTGAATAACATAACTTTATTTCCCTTTTTTAATAAATGCTTTTGTAATTAAAGTATCTGTAGTCTGTGATTATTTGTGCATATGTATGTGATTGCAGCTGGATTATGATTGCCTGTGCTCGAACTTAAAACCCTTCATTGTTTATTATATAATCATTAATACTAAATATTGAGATTATTAATATAACTTATATCATTGAGACGGATATTTTATAGATTGACTCGTTGGTCCCTGTAACCAGGGTGGTGCCCCGCGACAATAAGCAATGATTACAGATTTGTATTATTCTTAATTGACAATTTTATTGTTTTCATTAATTATTTTAACTATTATTAATGGATAACCGTATCATTTCTAATTAAATGTGTTACTGTTCTTAATTAATAGCTTTATCATTTTTGATTATTTTTAATAAATAATTGTTATTTTAATAATCATATTTCATGATTATTAATAATTAGCCAACGTCAATTCTACTCCTACTATTGCACAACAAAGTTGACAAACCCCTAACCTGCCTGCTCTCAGATATACAGTACCCCAGAAGACCGACTGTCATGGCATGGAAGTAAAATCCTATGGTCTCTGAGTAGCTAAGGAAAGAGCCCGATCTTTATTGAAAACCTACTTGAGGTAATGGGAAGAAGTTTTTGGGACAAACCAGGTTGTTAATGTTCTGAGAGGGAACCTCAAGCGGGAGGGGGTGGGGCTTGTGGCTCACTGCAAACAGGCCGAAAGACAAGGACTGCCCCAACGAAGAACTCTGCCAGTCAGCCTGATCAATATGCACATTATGGGTTTTAAGCCAGGAGTGCCCTAAATCAATGGGTGTGACAGGGTAAGAGCTGAGATTACCTTAAACGCAACAGTCTCTCTGTGTTTGCCAGAGAGAACTAGGGTTACAGGGGAAGTGCAGTGTGTCATCTAGGCAAGTAGTCTACAATCCAATGCATTAGCTCTCAGTGGCTTCTTGAACTGCTTCCTTATCATCTTCACCAGAATTGATTAGGGCCCTGCGTTTTTTCCCATTTGAAGTTTTGTGGGAGTATAAAGTAGCATAAAATGGAAATGACCAGAACCTCACAATTTACCAAAAATGTAATTAGTGTCATGGCCTCTGCCTCATCTGCCTCCTAGTTTCTCTCTCTCTCTCTCTTTCTCTTGGTGTGTGTGCAGGTGACGTCTCTAATTGCAGATGAGGGCCTGGTGTGCTGGAGTTGGGGTCTTGATTAACCAGCTTCCTATAAAAGCTCCACTCCTGCTCCGGACTATAGACCAAGCTCAAGTCAGTGGTAGCAGCCAAGATATCGTAGATTCAAGATTCCGAAACATCCTGTTCATTCCCTGTCTGACTTCCTGCCCGCCCGCCTGCCTGCCTGTGTTATATGATTGCCAATAAATTATCATTTGACATTTCTTTTGCCTCAGCCTCTGTCTCTATGTCCAAAGCCTGGCCTTAACAATTAGTTATTTTCCACCTCTGATTATTATGTACATACAATATTCCTGTGTAGCGAGATTAAAAGAAAAAGGGCAGTACGTCTCTCTCTCTCTGTCTGTCTGTCTGTGTATTGTTGAGTGCTACGTCCCATCAGGTCTGGTTGTAACTGCCACATTCCAGTCCAATAAGACCAGACAGTTTCAGGTTGATTTAAGGGCAGTTTTCTTTTCTGAGGGGGAAATACTTGATGACAGCTTTAACCACTTTACCAGAATCATCTCCTCCTTTTATTCATGTCTCTTAAATCGTATATTGACATCCATCATGACCAATGTTCAAAGCGAATGAATTTAATTGATCAATATAATAAAAAAATATTGTTAGTGTTATTTGAGAAGTGCAATTTAAATAAATTGTATTATCATCAATATTATTATTAAACTTTATGAATCCCAAATAATTCCTGAATTAGGTAGTCTACTGGTCAGAGCGTGTCAGCTAATGTACAAGCATGTGCATCCATTATCTCTACTGTTTATCTTTTAAGGGGGCTGGAACCAGTCCCACCTGGTTTACTCTGGTACACCTGGACAGGCTGCTAATCTATCAAAGGGCTGATGTGCTTTCAGTATAACACTGTTGAATTGAACACCACTACAAGACTCCAAAATGACCTTAAACCTGAGTATAAATACTGAATTACTGTACTCATCACAAATGTAGGATTTATGTCAAGGCTCTATGGGCCTGTAGTCATGTTTGTGTATAATAAGTGTATAAAAAAACTGCCATTAAGGGTACAAATAAATAATCCCCTTGTGCAGCTGTGGATTTTACTCTGGTGAAAACTAACAGACTCCGAGCTTTGTCTCTATCTTCCACATAATTAATTCCAAATTAAATTAATCATTCCAGGAGCTTCCCTAAATTATTATGGAGAATAAGACAATACACAAATTGAGTTCAACGTTTTGAACCATATGAATCATTATTCGAATTGCATCCACATCCCAGTTATTCCTATACTCTCCGCCCTGGTGAACAAAGGGTTAAAATGTGGTGTCTGATATTGAAATCTGAGAAGGTCGCTCTGCAGTGGTCCAGCTTATCTGAGAGCTGTTCTATTCAAAAGAGGCCATGGAGATGAGAGGTCAAAGCAACCCAGATATTGGAAAAGAGGTTTACTCACATCCACCATTAGTCTGCTAATAAAATGCTTTCATCCCTCTCTCCTCTTCCTATAAATATTCAGTGCGACCGGCCAGTCGCACTGAATCTTTCAGTGCGACTGGCTTTTCCCTGACTCAGACCATCCCACTATGCACTGGGGGCCTCTGCTCTGTCTCTCATAATTAGACTGATAAATAGGTCTCCTTCTCTTCCTCCTCATCTTTTCTCTCTTATCCTCTATTCCTGTCTTCCTCTACTTATTCATTCTCATCCCATTTTCTTTCGATTTACTTTTTGATGGATTGTTTCTGAAAAGGTGGGATGTCTCTCTGAGTTCTCAACATGTTTGAGATGTAGACAGTTTTTGATGTTAAAACATATATCGAAGACACATAGATTAGTTTAACAGAAGTGTTTTTTTTGTTGATTATTTCATACTGAATTAACCGCTATGCTAAAATGTTTACCCTACAAATTGAAAGGACGGCAGTTGTGAAGGTACCTCATGAAAAAACCTGCCGCTTTTTTCCTGTCAATCTGTCAGTGGTGCTGTGGTTGGTCTTGAACAGGGGTCGGCAACCCGCAGCCCCGGAGCCGCATGCGGCACTTCAGCCCCTCTGCAATGGCTTCCCTGTACAGTGTTGCATTCAATGTGCTTTACAGTGCAGTTTTACATTCACCCATTCACACACACATTCACACACAGTATCTATTAGCAGCACTTTTGTTGTTCTATAAGGGCAAAATCAGGGTTTAGCATCTTGCCCAAGGACACTGATGGGGGAGACTGGGGATCGAGACTGGGGATCGAGACTGGGGATCGAGACTGGCGATCGAGCTCTACCCCTCAGCCACAGCCACCCCTCAGTAATGAAAAGGTCCTGACAGCTGCAGAGCTAGTCGTGGTGTGTAGTTGTGGTGGGTTGACTACAGCTATAGTTTACAACACGATCTGCTCCTACAATATTCGTTATTCAATTGTTTCTGTCTGAAACCATACCGCTCAGGATTGACAGACACAGCTACAACTTATTCTCCATTTTCCTGTTTACCAGGGTTACAAGTTCTGCCCTGCTTTATTGGCTACCGAAAAACCAACTACAGTGACAAAACCAATGCCTTCTAAAAGTCTCTGGCTGTGGCTGAGTAGAGTGGTCGGCAGTTCGATCCCCAGTCTGACCCATCTGCATGCCGAAGTGTCTTTGGGCACGATGCTGAACCCTGAATGGCCCCCATAGAAGTGCTGCGAATAGATGCACTGTATGAATGTGTGTGTGTGAATGGGTGAATGTAGAACTGTTCTGTAAAGAGCTTTGAATGGTCATCAAGACTAGAAAAGCGCTATATAAATATAAAACCATTTACAAGTTAAAAAGAGATTTTAAAATAGGAGCACAGAATGTAGTTCTGAGTGACGCTTGGTGCAGCACCTTTTCTGTAACCTTATGCAGCTGCATCTGAAAACAGACACTGTTGCTAAAAAGACTGCTGTATAGACACACACCCTTATTGTTACGGTATGTGGGAGGAGATGGACCCAGGAGCAGAGGTATTTAACAAAAATAGTATTTAATATAAAAAGAATCTTAACTAGACAAAAACACAAAACCTAAACACTAAAGAACAAGAACAAGGGGACAAAAACACAAGGAAGCTTACAAGAGGCTCAGGAGATCAGGAATGCAGGAAAGGACAGCCCCACGGAACTTCATCGACATGGGTTGCAACGACAAGAGCAACAGGAAAACAAGACCAGCAATACAAGAAGCAAGAACAATCCGACCAGGACAAAGGGAAGAACAGAGGCTTAAATACACAGAGGGAAGGCAGGGGCAATTAAACACAGGTGTTACACATGAGGCCTGGGGAGACAATCCCGACAGGAAGTGAAGACAGAAACAACACACAAGGAACAGAGACTACAAAATAAAACAGGAAACAGAAACAGATCGCAAACATGAAAATAACTCAAAACTAAACAACAGAGGTCTAACAGACAAACCGAAAACACTACAGAAATATAACCTAACTTGCCAGACTGTTACAATTATGAGTATATTACCACTATATAAGTCCTTTTCATGTACAGTCATTTTTTTTGCTCTGTATAAACCTGTGATATCCTCTCACCACTGATGGATGGGCCTTAAGGGATACATAATAGTGATATAGTATATAAGTATATAGAATATAATAGGGTATAATAGCTTGAGCCATTCCCTATAGAAACCGACCTATGAAGACAAGTTCACAGGTTTAAAGGAGCTGAATGTCAGTTCAGATAGCCAATACCTGTAGCTGTAAGCTAGGACCATTATATTGTGAAGTACAGTGCTAGTCCCACATATACATGACAAGTATGTGTGTTTTAAGGCTACAGTTGCTTTCAGTTAATATACTTGGTTTTTAAAATGCCAAAACCAGTGGGATCCCAATCATCAATGTCAGTATCGACAACACTGTAGATGATTCAACAGAAACTTTGACAGTCCTAGAAGAAAATATTTGACCATGCAAGATGTCCAAGTTTCTCCGTTGCAGCTGAGCAGAGGACTCTTCCTCAGACCGGACGCTTCCGCGTCCGGTGTGAACCCGGCGTTATAATTTCCTATAGGGCCCGATTGTTGGCTGAGTGGGCCTTAGCCACAGCTGTTTAAATTATTTTTGCCTTGGGCACTTGGGCTCTTCCACTGTTGTTATGAGATTATCTGATGCTGTTACAGTTTGATGGAATCCGTTTTTCATCCAGTGCACATTGGTTTGATCAGGTCTGCAAATCTTTGATTCAGTGTTGTTGTTGGAAAATGTGTGAAGCAGAGGGTTCAATCAGGTTCAAGTGTTAACATGCGGAAGAAGAGGTTTAATATGCATTCTTCATAGTAAACTACCTCCATGTCCCAGGGGGTGGGCCGCATGCTAGAGAGCTGGATCGACAGTGAGAGAGGAGCTGTAATATTGATGCAGGTCCTCAGACAAAGTGTGCTACAGTGAGAGCTCTCAGTGGGTTTGTGTTTGTGTGTGTATGATGCATCGTGCTCATCCACGCTCCATGCTGTCCTGGGTAGTCGGATGGTTTCCCTTCTCCCTCCCCTCCCTCAACCCAATTCGGGAAGCTTCACATCCTCTACAGCAGATCTGATAACCACCAAGGATAACATCTAGCTGCACGCGTCTCTAAGAAGTCCTTCCCTAGGGTACAACTGCCAGTGCCGATCTCAGCATTAAAATATAATTTTGATGGTCATTATTGAGATAGGCATCGTGTTTGTCTACCAAAGATTTAACTGATAATGTAAGAGCGTAGAACAGCTGTCCTTTCGAGGGACTCAAAGTTATTCCGAGTTATTAGATGAAAAGAGCCTCTTTTGGCCGATCGCGTGCCAAATATGGACATACTACTGTAATTTGAAACGCTGTATTCCCACTTTCCCAGATGATATATTTAAGTTCCTTTAAGTTTAAAGAAACAGGGGAAGATGAACATTTTGCGTGTTGTTGCGTTTTGCATGTGTGAAAGGCAACCTCCACAGAAAGTCTGGACCAATTCTAGAGTCACTGTTCTGAGATCATGTCTTCAGTGTTCATCAGAGATTAAGATATTCTGTCAATGATCACAATTTGTGCGTATTCCAGGTAATCAGTATTACTGTTACTGATTGAAATGTAAATGAACAGTTTTCTGACCACTCAGGTGAACATTGGAAGAAATCTGACAAGAATTTCCACAATTTACTCCAAGGCCTTAGTTTAGAACACATCCGGAGTTATCCGATAAGGCGACAGTGCTAAGCACACGTGTGAATGCACAAATATATATCCCCATTGCATCTTGAGATCCAATCACTCAGATAACTTTTTTGCCTCTAAAGGTGCCACAGTGTGGACATTTTCTCACCAGGTAATAAACGTGTCTGTGCAGCGTGTACTGAGTGAGATCTGGGATATAAGATTTCATGAGCAGCCTTTCACTACTGCTGCACTTAAAATTCATGCAGTGTTCAATTACCCATACTGTGGTGGTCCATTTCTTATAACATAACATTTTTTAAGTTTTACGCTGTTACTTTATTGTAAAGTCTCTCTCTCTCTCTCTCTCTCTCTCTCTCTCTCTCTCTCTCTCTCTCTCTCTCTCTCTCTCTCTCTCTCTCTCTCTCTCTCTCTCTCTCTCTCTCTCTCTCTCTCTCTCTCTCTCTCTCTCTCTCTCTCTCTCTCTCTCTCTCTCTCTCTCTCTCTCTCTCTCTCTCTTGCTGTAGAACGTGAGCGTCTGGATTTGGTTTCGGAATGTCAGACTATACTTATTATAAGAAGTATTGAGGACTAGTGAAATGAGCAGTACCTGATAGACAATAATGAACCAAACAAGTTTGTTATGTCTTTAAAACATTTTTAAAGATTGTGTTGCTGGTGGGGGTTATATAATCAGTATGTGCCTGAACAATGTGTAACACCGGTAGCACCGACTACACTTTGCATTTAAGAGTAGATTTAGTCGTATGACCATGGAGCTCCTCTTTGTGCTCTTTGAAATGTGACACAGTGAGGGAAACCAAAGCTCCAGTGGGGTTAGAGCTGACCTTTCTGTAGAAGACAAATAACTATGATTTCATTTGTTCTGCAATGCCCTTAACTTAACTATCTGAAACCTATCTGTTTGTTTTATTTGACTTGTTGGAGTCAAACCCACAAGATTATTATTTGCCTTCTCTATTCTACCTTGCTGAGGTGAAGTGTTGATTGATTCTGGTGAAAATGACAACACAGAAATAGGTAACAGAACAGCATATATTTACACAGCCTGACACTAAACAAGAGGACTCTCCAAGTGAGAGAATGCAGCAGGAAGTGGCTTGTAGCACGTTACAGCCATGAGGTTTGACAATTGCATGGATAAGCAATTTGCTAATAGGCTTCTCTTGATGTTACCGTGCATGTATTGTGGTGGTTTGCTGGTATGGTGCAATTAGCGTCTACAAGGCTATAACTTTTCAAACCCTCACACAGGCTAGCATGCTAGCAGCCTCTTTTAAACTGAGTAGTAGCTATAGATCAAATGTGCATGGTGCCAATATACAGAGATTTAAAAGTGGTGTTCCTATAGAATTACATGAGTGTGATCTGAATGAAATATGTTCGCAGCATTTGCTCACTCAACCCTGTTAACTCCTGTGGTAATCAACACCCCCATTTCCATGAATACACATCTCATCAAATCACTCTTAATACATGTTAACACACCATAGAGGGAGTAATAGTCGGAGGCAGCATTATCCAAATCACCCTCATGAATAATGTAAATACATGTCAGAGTGCTTGGTTGCCGTGCTAAAAGCTCCTTTCTACAGAATGCAGCAGCATTAGCCCTGATTAACTTCAGATAAATGTGAATGAATTGTCAATGTAAATTCACCACCACCCTGTCTCAAAAGGGACGTGAGTACAGGTCATTTGAACAGCACACTCGAATGCTTTTTAAAAAGCTGGGACAATTATTGCTTCGGGAGGATTTAATTAATTTACAGACTAGGCAGTTATTCTCTGAGGGCTCTCCTGACGGGCCCTGCAGTATGTTTTCATCAAGGGAAAAGTAAGGCCTCTGACCATGAACGTTTGCATGCACTGTGTCTCACCGCACAAGGAGGTGGATGTAGGGCAAGATACTGAACCCCAAAATCAGCCATTCGCATAGAGTGCATGAATGTGTGTGTGAGGGGTACAGTGTTGTGCAAGTTCACACCTCTCATGAACTAGTTCAAAGTTCAGTTCACACAAGTAAATATGAATAGTTCACGTTCATAGTTCACCATTTAAATTCTGAACTAGTTCATAGTTCAGTTCATTTCATAGTTTAAGGTGGAAAGTGAGCCATTTTTGTAAGAGACCAGAGCTGTTGTGTTGCAGGTATGGCCTGCCCCTTTAAGGGAAGTTTGTAGTGTGTGACGTAGTGCACCTGGGTATTGTGGGAAGAGACGTTAAAAGTGTGTTTATAACGAGAAGTGACGGACCACCTAGAGGTGATGCGAGTGTTGCTCTTGCTGTATATCCGAGAAATAAAGTGGCCGCATTCCAAGTAAAGAAACATCTCCTCCTCCTTCTTCACGTAGCGGTCCGGACGGCTGGTTACCGGCCAGACAGCGAGCCAAGATAACCGGTGAGCCGAACTCCAGACTACGGCTCGGAGCCGAGACACTGGCCAGAGAAGAAAACACTTAGAATACGTTGCTTGTTTGGTCTGCATGTGTGTGTGCGATGAATCATGGGTAACGTGGTGCGAAGTCACGTTACTTGGTTCAGGTTAGGTTCCATCGCGGACATTTCACGGGCACTGAGCAACGACATGGTGCAAGCATTTGATTAAGACAGCGTCTCTCCTCAGGAGAAGGAAAACATTCCGTAACGTTTTAGCTAGACCTCAGATAATATTGTAACGGACTGGTAGTTATGTTTATGTTCTGTTTGACTGCTATGTGTTTGTTATGACTTATGTTCAGCTAACTACACCATGTCAATAAGTATTGGGATTTCCAGAGGGTCAGTGAACCCATCGGGGTGGGGCAAGTGACAGTTCTAGACCATTGGATGGAGAGTTACCTGGCATGACAGGCTCTCATTGGCTGATGACTTGGCATGTCAAGGGTGAATGAGGAAGGGGAGTGAAGAACACAGTGGTGGATGATAGGAGTGTCGGAGTTACAACAAGAAGTGTGTCGTGTTCGCTGGACTTTAATAAAGTTACACATAAAGAGAGAAGTTTCCTGTCGTATATAAGCGAGGACGCTGAAATATGAACGTGTTCACCGTTCATATTCATTATTTGTAATTGAGGTGCGTTCAGTTCATCGTTCTCGCAAAAGTGAACGTGTTCAATGAACGCGTTCTTTTGCGTTCGTTCATGCACAACACTGACTGTGAATCACTTTGAGTGGACACTAAGACTTGCATAGTGCTGTATAGATAATCTATCATTTATCATATATTAACACTTGCATTTCTATCGTCCACACTCTTAGGCCCAATTCCATTTCACCCCTTGGCCCTGGCCCTTAGCTCTACCCCTTCGTTTTGCGCGTTCCCATGTTTGGATAAAGGGGTACGGCCAAGTGTTAAGATCTCAACAATGTTATTACAAAGACATCCCCGTCAAAACTAACGGCTTCTTGAAGGGCTGTCCCTATTTGGAACATTTATAATGACAAATGAATAAAATCAAAACTCAGATCCACATTCATTCATGTGGCCTTAATAATTGACCTTAAGGGGAGGTTACATCCATATTTGTTTTCTGTTTGTATACGATTTGAAAAAAAAGAGAGAGAACATGACTCTACCAATTCGTTCACCTGAGTTGCGACAGATGGGTTGAAGGCAGAAGGGAAGGCCAGTGATTAAGAGAAGCGAGTGACAAAGAAAGGATGTGTGTGAATGCATGTTTGTTTGTGTGTGTGCTTGTGTGTATGCGTGCGTGCGTGCGTGTGTGCGTGCATGCATGTGCTTTTTGGTGGTGGGGTTGGAGGGGGGTAATTGGCCTTTTCCTGGTTCTCAGGTTCACTAATTGAGGCCCTGAGAGCTCAAGTCTGGGCATCTGGACACCAGCGTTTTGTGCCGGGGGAAGACAATGATAGCCAATTATCCATTTTATTCAGCCAAAGGAGCCATAACAGGTCATCATTAACGCATATGGAGCGGCAAAGGGGGTAGGGGAACTGTCTGTGTATGGGTGGGAAGGCGGAGGATGGGGGTTAGGGTTATATATGATGGTCAGCACCTTTCAAACACAAATTGCAGCACCAAAGAGTGCTTTACATTAAGAGTAGAAGGTAGCAACACAGTCAGTGACAATGAGTCTGATGTTTGAATCCTACCAACCAAACATTTGATAACTTGATTGGATACATTTAGAATTTTTGCAAATAGGTTTGCTGTAGGCCACTTGTAATTCTGTTTGTGGCATACACTGGCTTCCAGTTAAATCTAGAATAGAATTTAAAATTCTCCTCCTCACCTTCAAGGCCCTTAATAATATAGCGCCTTTATACCTTAAAGAGCTGTTAATACCTTATAAACCCACTAGAGCACTCCGCTCCCAGAATTCAAGCCTACTTGTCGTCCCTAAATTCTCTAAAAGTAGAGTAGGAGCCAGAGCTTTTAGCCATCAAGCCCCTCGGCTGTGGAATAATCTACCACTTTCAGTTCGGGAGGCAGACACCATCTGTTCGTTTAAAAGTAGGCTCAAAACCTTCCTTTTTGATAAAGCTTATAGTTAGAGCTAATTAGTGCGCCAGAACGTTACTTGTTCTATTTTATGACACATGACACACGGAGCTTCTCTTTCCAGCTTCTCCTTCCTCTTCTCCATCCCTATCCCCCTTCCCCGGAATCCCTTTGCTTTATCACCCGCAGATCCAGGGCCTCTGTGGCCGCACCATGGATTACGGTTTGTGGATCGCGCACCGGGGGTCGCGGTGTTGGATCCAGTGTGGCGGATTCTGAGTCATGTGGGCTGATCGTGGTGCTGGTGGCGGACCCTGTGTCGCGTTGGCATTGGGCACGGGCGGTGGACCAGGACCGCAGTGGTGGCTTGTGATGGGTCCTCCTGGTGGGCGGTGGTGGACGGTGACTGAGGACTGAAGTGGCGTCTGGTCTGGATGGTGGATCGTGGTCTAGATGGTTGCTGAGCATGGACTGTGCTTCATCAATGCTGCTAGAGACTTTGATTATTGATGATGTTCTCCTGCACGTGGCATCTATTGCACTTCTGTCCGTCCTGGGAGAGGGATCCCTCACATGTGGCTCTCTCTGAGGTTTCTACATATTTTTACCCTGTTAAAAGGGTTTTTTGTAGTTTTTCCTTACTCTTGCTGAGGGTTAAGGACAGAGGATGTCACACCCTGTTAAAGCCCTATGAGATGAATTGTAATTTGTGAATATGGGCTATACAAATAAAATTTGATTGATTGATTGATTGATTTGTTAGAAACAAAATCTGTCACGATAGATGCAATTTTTCATCTTAAATACAGCTTAGAGCTGTATAGATCTTGGTTGGGGATCTTCTGTCCTCCACAAACCTAAGAAACACCCATTCACTGATATCAGACATGCAGCTTTTAAGCAAGTGAAAGGGTCTTGAACAGCTACATCGATTTGGGTGTCATCTGAATAGCAATGATGATCAGAGACCAAAAAATTGGGAGACGGTCATGAGCGCCTTACAGAAACTGTTTTGAAATCTATTCCTACCAAATATTTCATGTCTCTATATAATGCAGAATAACATCATCTAACCATCACAAGACCATGGTTAAATGCTTCCATTGAAGATGGCAAAAGCACAAATACAAATTACTTAATTAATCACATGAAAATATTTAAGTACTATGAAAAACCTTATATAAAGCTTATATAAATCTCCTACTTTCGACATTTCTTTTCCATATGCAGTCTCTAAATTTCAGGTTGATATGTAAATAGTATTAAGGTATTACAGGGATCATATTAAGCTGGGACCCTGGGTATCTCTCAGTGTGCCAAACATGTCCATAACCAGGACCATTGTAAAAAAAAATTCCGAAGTGTTCAGCTACATGCGGCATTTTCAATTTGAGGCAGAGAGTCTATTTACTATTTACAAGCATTTGCTGTACATCATCTGTCTGGTGTGGCTGCAACTCAGTCCTAATTACCTCTGCTGGTCCTGCCACTCTGTGAAAAATATAGAACAGCACTTCCTTTCTATTATTGTAAACAAACAGGCATGCAAGCAACATGTTATCAATGTGTGGATGCCCTCTTGCTGAGGGGAATTGAATAGATTGATGTATGAATGGATATATGGACAACTATTGGTCCATCCACTCCATCTGTTTGTCCTCCACGGAAACCTTGGCCACCATGGCTGCCAGCTGAAACATGCTAATACTGCTGTTACAATGGCTCTCGTAGCATGTTTGATAATAAGTGAATATTGTCTCCCTTTTTGGAGCACATACCCCACAAGGTGCTACATAGGGAATAAGCTTTGGGCAGCTGTGGCTCAGGAGATAGAGCACTCTCAAGGCATATTTGTTATATGTCAGCACAAAAGATTTGTTCAAATTTACTTAATTTTACAAACAAGTTCATAGAATGTGGCAACGCCTGTGAAATTAAATGATTTTGCTATAAAATGCTACAGTTGTGAGTGTTGTTGTGCATCAACCTTTTTGTAGGAGGTTGGGGTTTTGAGCCCTGACTCCTTAAGATGGACTCAGGAACATGTGCAACTCATTAGACTGCCATACACAAACTCAGCCAGGCACATGTGTTAAAATGCGTATTTAGGAAGCAACAAAGACTTAGTTTAATGGTCAGCCATAATTTAGGTATAATTTTAAGTAGTCCACATCATTCTTTTGTAAAGTTACCATTTTCACCCATGGCACTAAGAGAAACTAAAACCTGATCATTGACTCACACTGTGAGAGCTGCAATGAGGACATCTAGAAAAAGGGAACTGAAGAAAAATGTTCATTAGGTAAACACAAATATTGCTTTCACATCAATCACTGTGTAACTGCTGAATGTGGAAAAATTATAAAAATATTAAGTTTGTTACCATATAAGCCAAATTTAAGCTTGTTCAGCTAATTGTTTTGAACATTTGTTTGTTTGTTTATTTGCCACTCAAGCCATTTTTTTGTAGCAAGGCAGTCAGCTGACGTAGTAATAACTTGCATTGAGAATGTTGCTCTGAATGGTTGAAGCCCAGTACTCACACATTAAGTCACATCCAACATTGTCGCTCAGTTACAGGAAGTGGTTTATGAACCCATATCTACATATCTTCTATTGGTGGATTGGATTCATGCACTCATTTAGTCTCTTCAAATGTGTTAGCTAAACATCATGTGTTGACAAAAGACAATTCTTGGCAACAAGTTGCCAGAGGAGCGCCTGTGAAACGTTTTATTACGAGCTGTGTTGACTCTGACTGTTACCCGGCAAAATAGATACATATCTTAATTAAACATCATGTAGACTTAAAGGGAAGCGCCAAAACGGGTCAAATCTCCTCACTGACAGAAAACAGTAGCGTAAGTCAGCTTGGATTTATGTCGGTGTCATTGTATTCCAACAGTGATGACTTTTCACAGCAAGAAAAATACATCAATACTGCCATTAGGGAACATTCACTTTTGTTGCATACTCTACTTCTCTTTTGAAATGCTCAGGACGTTGCTAACAGTCATAGTTCTGATCAAATATGGTTTAATTATTTTTACTTCATACTGTAGAGGTGACATTGCATTTAACAGCATTTTTACAAAAGAGAAAAATCTCTTTACATCAATCAAAGCTCTGCTTTGGGATGGGAGGAGATATGAAACAGACAAGGAGACAGAACACCTGATCACATTAAAACAATGTAGGGATATGTGTGTTCTTTGGTAATTACTGAATAACTTGAAGACTCAATTTAACAACATTGTAGTACTTGTATGTACCTTCTGAGACACATTCCTACCATTTAAATTCAACATGATGCAAACTCAAAAACATATGAAATATAGAGGGTGTTGTCTTCAGTATTCTATTGTGGATCACTTATTGGAAAGTTTAACCAGATTCTCATTCTCATGACAGATCATTTAAACTCAAATAAACTCAGATCAGCATTGAAAACTGACACTGACAAACAACCGAGCAGATGTGTTCATTAACTGCATGTATATTGGACGTTTGTGTCAATGGTGCTGTGATTTAAACACACTGCATTTAACTTGTGTGGACATGTGAGGGATCGCTTTGGCACACAGTACTAAGCCAAGCTCACAGCTGTTGTTTGTTTGCTGTTGTTGGTTAACATGAGCACCAGCATGAAGTAGGAGTGCAGTCAGCATCCAGGTTGTGGATTTTTACACTGATGGGAGAAATAAGCTCTCTATGGCAACTAGCAGTAAATGAGGTCCCAGCCAGCTGAAGGGTTTCAACACAACCTCCATCCAACCTGAGTTAGCAGTCACAACCACTGGACCACCTTAAGAAACAACTATATGAATAAATAGAAAGAAACAAACTCAGTTGACCATGTTGACTAGTTGATTTTAGCTTTGTGATAAAAGATCCATAAAAGCACATAAGAAACTTTGCTGTATGACAGGAGTACGAGTTGCTGCAGAGAGTAAATATCCATCTGACCTGCGATTCTCCCTGAAATGGGTTCCTGATGGAATCATTCCATCAGGAACCCAACCCTCTATGCTATTTATGTAAATGGCAGTAATATTCCATATACAACTAATCCATAATGGCTCTGCCATCAGCTGATCAGTTCAATGTGGGATTCCGCTTTGTGGCTCCTTTAAGTTCCTCGGTGAAACTTTGCTTGAGTGTGAACTGGAATAAAAAGCAAGCTGGCTGCTGATGTTCAGGGGGATTTGAATGAATATCATGATAAAGCCTCCCTAATCTTCCATTCCAATCTGATTCTCAGTAGGATATATCTCTTCTTTCTATACTTAGGTGACCCACGCCGCTTCCTTTGTAGATGTTCGGTTCCGCGGGATCAGTTGGAAATTGGAAAGAGATGTAGTGTGCATGTGCCACCTCAAATTGGATTGCATGGCTTCTTAAATGAAAGCAGACCATTTCACGGCTAATGGGCTTAATTTTGGGAAATAATTCCAGATTTCCACAGCTTGCTATTTTGCATGTGATTTGTGCACAAAGCTTGTCACTTTTGGAGATGTTGTCTTTTTATGTGTGTTCGTTGAATGCTCTGGAACTCAAGAGCAGCGATCTGAACGCAGATCACTTTTAGAGCTGATCAAATGTGTGTCTCTCTACTTTGACCACTTTCCTTTGAGCAGACACTAGTTGTTGTAGGTGGTGATTAGACACCACCGCTGTTCCCTCTTATAGGCACAGAACAGAGGAACAAAGTTATTGGCAAAAATGAAAAAAAGAAACTGACATAAACAAGAAGTTAAATGTGATTGCCAACAAAAGAGTGATTAAGCCACACAAAAAGTCTTCAGTGGTTAAATAAATATTGAAATAGCAGTAATTAAATAATGAAAGAAGGAATCAGTCCATAAAGCATTGATTGATGTCCAGGAAAGGGGGTCTTTCTAATGGAGGCTGGCTGACAGTGATTGCCAAGGCCCATTTACAAGCTGATGTTTTGTTATGATTGGACATGTCAGTCTTCCTCCGCTGATTAAAAAGAGAGGGGGGGAGGGCCCAAATGCTCCCTGCGTCCTTCCCTTTATGTTTTTTTTTCATTTCTCTTTCCATTCACAGGCATAAAAAGATGGCTGCATATTATTTTGTCAATCTGCTGGAACAGGTGACATTCAGGGGTTTGATGCCTACTGCCCTTTATATGTTACCCTGAAGAGTCCCTTATCTCCCAGGAAATTAGTCATGTAATAGGTGTTTGTGATGTTCGGGGCAAAGATGTTTCAAATGGATTTTTTTGTTTTCACAATGAGAGGATGGAAGAGTTTCCCGTAAAGTATTCTTTGTTAGTACATTTCTATCAAATAAAACACGACAATTTCAGGATGCATATGCTTGTATAATGCATAAAGTAGCTAATCTACTGAGTCAATCATGAGCCACAACTTGAATGTTCATCAGAACTCTTTTGGTTGTTCTATGTTGAATGCTGTGTGTGACTCACATCTTCAAGATTCCATCCTCGAGGACTTCATCACTGAGAACTGGTAAATTTGGTGTTACAAGGCATTAAATAAGAATAGTTTATGATAACAAATATACTACATATGTCACACTTTTAATATCCTCATCCATATGTATTTGAGTGTACAAATTAAGATAAAAAAAAAAAGAAAAAGGAACTAGTTCAAAATCCCTTTTAAACGAAATTATGAAGGGTATAATCTGATCCAGCAGTATTATAGAAGTTGCAGGGTAGAGAGACAAATTTAGACAGATCTGTTCCTCAAATTTATTTTATTTATGATTTGAATAAACCTGGACAGTTTTATTATAGATGCATTTTGTAATTTCTTTTTGTGGATTGTAAAAAATGGGTGTGGCAGAGGGATTCAGGAATCATCATCCATGACTCATAAGTACTGTAAGTGAGTAGGAAGTGCATTTAGCACCAGAGGTTAATTGATGTGTATATTTCAAAAGCATACTGTGTGAGTTTTGAAAAAGTTGACATGCTATTGATTTAATATGATTTGAAAAATGGTTGAAGGGGGTTTCAGATGTGCTGGTGGGGTGGCAGCCGCCCTCCCTTGCTCTCCTGAAGGCACATGGCTCTGTGGAGCAGTCACCACAGTTGATGGTTCAACTCTTACAACTTGATTCTATAACTCGCTCTATGACCATGGTAATCACAGAAACTATAGAAAGGAAACCATAGAGGGGCAAACAGTATGTGCATTTAGTTATCTGAAAGAAAGATTGACATAGGCATAGTGCAGAGCAACATCCGCCTGACCTGCTGCTTTGTGTTTCTGGTATCGGTAAACAACACTTTACACACACAGCCCCTAACCCTAACCTTAACCATCACAACTAAAGGCCTGGGCCTGACCTAAACCTACTTGTAACTCTAACCCTAAAACCAGAACTTAACCCTCAAACAATACTTTTAAAAAGTGAGGACCAGCCAAGATGTCCTCATTTCCTGAAATGTCTTCATTCCTTAAGGTCTACGCTCAAAATGGTCATCACAAATATATATGTACAAGTATATATCTAAACAGCTGTAGCACAAAAAAGATCAACAGAAGCAAAAGAGGAAAGAGGACATTAATTCAGGTCAGCGATTCTTGTTAGCTGAGGTGGCTAATAAATAATAGTCCCGAGTTTGGACCATGTCTTTCATTGGCATCGTAATGTGCTGCTTTAATCAGGGCCAGCGGCTGCTGAAGGGATTTTGCTAGCACATTGGCTGCTACAATCGCTCCCACGTTCAAGGGATTTAAATAGGGGTCCAGTAAGCCATCACTAGAGTGCCTTGTCGTGCCTTGTTATTCCCATTCTTATTCCCTGTTACAAAAATTGTATTTGTATTACTCCATTTCAAAATTAAAAAGACAAATGGTTGGTGTAAGGTCGGGGTCAATGAGAAGGATGTCACGGTTTGAGGAAGGAGATGGACCCAGGATGCAGAGGTTATAACCAAAAAAGGTATTTAATATAAAAGGAGTCTTTAAACAAGACAAAAACAAAACATGAACACTAACAGGTAAACAGAAAACACAAAGAGACAGAAATTAACAAACTAAAATGACAGGACGTCACAGAAGACTTTGATAGGTAATGATGTTAGAGGCCGATTTTTACCTACCTTTATCCTGGTCTAAGGTGTAAGCACGCACCTAGCAAGCAGCAATGGGAGAGCCCGACAAAAGTTGGATGTTAATACAGAGATTGTCCAGAGATTATAGCAGGATCGCTAAGATTCAGCAGGCAGATTTAAGTAACTGACTCTCTGCACTGGTAACCATGCCAACTGCAATGGGAAACTATAAACACAGCTCTGCATGGCAAAGTAGGGACATTTCTACTAGAGAAGCAAAATTGCAGTCTATTGGCCTACAAACCCAGAATAAGCTTCTCATCAGTTTGGAACCAACAGACTAGTTATGGGACAACACTTTCTAGAGGAGAGGATTTGACTAATCAACTCATTTTCATACATATTGTCTCCCTAAGTTTGCGGCTAGATAGGGTAATGGCAGCGGCTCCTCTCTCTCTCAGAAGCAGGCTGGTTTGGATTCTCCTCATGATTAGGGTTGGGTACCGAGAACAGTTTCCAATATGGCACCAGTTTCAATACAACCAGTACCTACCCGGACCGAAATGCAATGCAGATTTCGGTGCTTCATTTCGGTGCCTGAGCCAATTGAAGACTGTCGTCTTCGTTCCTACCGCCTCCTCACACTTCCACTCCTTCCTTCACGGGAAGGGGCGCCTCCCGTCGAGCCCCTGCATGAGTCGGGCGCGGCTGCCGGTGGACAAACTCTTGTCTCAGCGCTGCCCGGGTTAGTCGTGCGTCAAGGCTTACGTGCAGGTGTGGGAGGATCTCCTCACGAGACCTTTCCCTGGCACTGGCTGATCCCGGCGGGAGCATTTCCACCGTGGAGTTCGCGCCGCGACCGGCTCTGGGTCTGTTTGGAAAGGCTGGGGTCTGGAGGAACGAAAACCACGCCGAGAAAGGTTTCACAAAAGCGTCTGCATTTGGGGGGGACGAAGGCAGGCCGAAGTCTGCCTGTGACAGCCCCAACCACAGAGATACGGTGGTCTCCGAGTGATGGAAAAGCGACCCTCAGTCTTCAATTGGCTCAGGCAACGAAGTCACAATCACAGAGTGTGTGTTTTGTATTTATTTTTATTTATTTAAGTATAGTGTAAACTTTTTTTAACAGTTAATATATTATTCATAGTTTTAAGTTAACAGTGTTTTGTAGTTATTTATATTATAATCTACTTTAAACAGTTCATATATTTGGCAATAAAAAAAGCCTTTCTTAAATGTCGTCAAGCCTGGTTTTGGGCACTTTTTTTTTAGTATCGGTTCAGGCACTGTTTCGGCACCGGTATCGGTTAAGCACCGGTATCAGATAAAAACCAAACGATACCCATCCCTACTCATGATTGCGATATTAGTGTCACTTGTCAAATCAGTGCAACTTAAATCATCATATCTGACCTGACATGAGCACCATAATCGACTGCTGGATTTATGCAGCATTCATAGGGTCAAAATATTTGATTAATAATAATTATAATAAGGGCTTGCATTTATATAGTACCTTTCACAAGAACTGGACACTTAACAGAAGAGAAAAGAAAAAAAGTAAATATACAAAACAGAATAGAAATTACCAAAGGCCTTAGAGAAGAGTTGGAGCCCGAGGAGCTTTTTGAAGATTTTGAGAGAATTAGCGTGGCCTGGGCCACGCTAACAGAAGGCTCTGTCTCAAAAAGTTTAGTGTTGGGGATGGAGAGCAAACCTGAGTTTGAGGACTAGAACCTTCTGAGCGTAGTATATGGGGGGAGGAGATCAGTAAAATATAGTGGGGCTAGGGCATGGAGGGATTTATAGGTAAAAGGGAGGATTTTGTATTTTAATACATTCCATTATCGGGTGCCAGTGGAGGTGAATGAGAGTCAGGGTTTTGTGCTGCCAGGGCTAACTGCGGGTGAGAACCCTGGCAAAGGAGTACATATTGGAGTCGTTTCAAAATGTTGTCAAGTACACCGGACAGGACTCCATTACAATTGTCCAGGCGGGAGGTGATGAAGGCATAAATGAGGGTTTCTGCCACCAAGCTCAGTCTTATTACTCTTCAGTTTGAGAAGGTTTGATGTCATCCAGATTCTTATGTTGTGCAGGCAGTTGACAAGAGACTGGGGTTGAGCTAAGTGGATCAATGAGTGCTCGATGGAGCAGGGTGTCATCGCTGTAGGAGTGGAAATTGAAGCCATGTTGACAGATGATATGACCAAGGTGGAGCATGTTGATGGTGAAAAGATAGGGGCCCAGCACTGAGCTGGGGCTGGAGTGGAGCTAGAACCTTTTATGGTGGGGAACTGTTTCCTGTTGGAGAGGTAAGATTGGAACCAGGATCGTAAATCATGGTGGCTGCTGATCAAGGAATATGATTACAACAAGACTCCTTGATATACAAAACCAGAGGTGTAAAGTAACGAATTACATGTACTTGCGTTACTCTAATTGAGTAGTTTTTTTGTGTACTTTGTAATTTTTTGAGTCGTTTTTTAAATGGGTAATTTTACTTTTACTTAAGTAGATTTTGACTTAAGTATTGTACTTCGCTACATTGGAAATTACATCCGTTACTGAGTAAAAAAAAAAGCATAGTTCAGGGCGCAAGGCAATTCTCACTGCAGTGGTAGATGCTGCATAGAGTGGATGACGTTCCCTAAAGTGCACGTTCAACAAATAAAAACTGATCGTAAAGTTCACTGTTCGCGAAAAATATGCGCGACATGCACAACACTGCACAGGGAGCCACTGCAGAGCGGCTGCAGAGCCGCGGGTTGCCGACCCCTGGCTACGGCGCAAGAGCGATTTGTTTACTGCTCCGCCGTTAAAGAGATGCGGACGTTTACACATTAGTTCGGCTATAATATGAGTTCCGCCTCGCATTTTCCCCTCCTGGTCGCACGCACCACCTGTTATGCCTCCGCACCACACAGTTTGAGAATCACTGCGCTACACAGGGCCGGCCCTAGAACATTTGGCGCTCTATGCAAGCTTCACTCCTGGCGGCCCCCCTTATTTTTTTTTCAAATGATTTTCCACAAAGCGGAATTGTAACTTTCAGACGGTATTTTGCCCTATAAGACTGCTTTATTTCTAAATAAACACAACAACGATCGCAACGACATGGTGCAAGCGTTCGATTTAGCGTCTCTCCTCAGGAGAAGGAAACATTCCGTAACGTTTTAGCTAGATAATACCTCAGATAATATGAACGAGTTCACTGTTCAAATACATTATTTGTCATTAAGTTGCGTGCAGTTCAACACTGCCTGAAACTCATTAGCCTACTGGCCTTCCTGCCTCGGCCAAGATTTTGTAGACTAGTGCTCTAAAGGTGGACCAAAGTTTAACCAAAAGTTTAAATATACAGTGGGACAGCGGCATTTTAACTTTTTTATTTTAGCTGTCATGTGGTTCATGTCTTGACATGTCCTCCCAGAACTTCTTAAATGTTGCGTTGACATGTTAAATGTTTAGTGTTTGCACTTATATATGTAAAGATTCTCCTTTAATTAAAAATAACTGTTTTTGGATTGGATTTATGACCCCTTGTCCTTTTTGCACTTTATAGGAGCGGCCCCCATCAAGTTGTTGGAAGTAACTAAGTAACTTTACTTAAAGTACATTTTAAATGAACTAATTTTTACTTTTACTTGAGTCGATTTTTGGATGGGTACTTAAGTAAAATGTCATCAAAGTAAAGATACTTTTACTTGAGTACAATATTTCAGTACTTTTTACACCTCTGTACAAAACGCCTACTTACATATTCTAAGGTTTTTGACAATAACTCCTCCATATTAATTGTCATTGCTGCTCCCTTCATTTATATCAAGACATTGACAGACCTTTCCATTACGTAAAAAACTTTTTCTTCCAATTAATGTTCTAAATATTGTAATTTTTGTTAATGTATTACAACATGCAACATCTATTTCACTTCTGTCCGTCCTGGGAGAGGGATCCCTCTTATGTGGCTCTCTCTGAGGTTTCTACATTATTTTTACCCTGTTAAAGTTGTTGTTTTTATGGCTTTTCCTTACTCTTGTTGAGGGTTAAGAACAGGGGATGTTACTCCTTGCTAAGCCTTATGAGACTTGTGATTTGTGAATATGGGCTACACAAATAAATTGTGATTGATTGATTGATTGGTTAAACTGGTAGCGTGATACAAACACCTGTTTGAATTATTTATTGTTCTAGTAATATCCGATGACCTCCTGCCAACAACTGTCTCCCTTGTTTTCCATTCAAATGTTGATTCATTACCAAATTTCCAGAATAGCATAAGTACCAGAGACCATCATCAGATCACAGCAGCCGCGTTGCTTGTCAACATCTTGACATTCTGACCCTTGATTATTCAGCACGCATAACCACATTATCTCATGAGGCTTGCACCATATTCATCTTGGAGAGTAGCCTTCGTGTAGATCTCAAGTATACATCTCTAATGTTTCGTGACAGAATGAGAGACAGAGGACTTTCTTCACTTGCGACATATTTTGATATATGTGAAAACCTCTCACATGAAAGGTGACTGGACCCCTTCACAGACACTACATCCCATAGTCCCGGTGGCTGCAAAAGTGAACTCAAATGAAACCAACCAACCAATCAACACACATAAACCACATGAACCAAGTGTGAACCACAACAAAACAGCATCCAAAACAGCTACACCTCCACAAAACACCCAACAGTCCCATGAGCCTTTGCAACATGCTGTCCAATTAGAGTGACCGGTTCATCGATCGCTACAGTATAATAATTGATCAAGACAACTGAGTGTCTCAGCTTACTGTTTCAGTAAGTCATAAAGGATCCAGATTTACCTTAACTACCTCTGCTTACACTGTACAGACAAATCAAAATAACACTGTAGGTGGCAGGGATAATACACAGACAGTTTTTACATACATATACATGTTTACACTCCTCCTCCTCCTCCGACTACTTCAATTTCTTTATCCATTATTTGACTGAGGATGGAGCAGTCTTTAGGTTCAAGAGAAAGACAGAGCAGTGTATGTGTTGCATGGTTAAAGCTGCTCTTAAGGCCTTACTTTGATTTGGAATCTGTCATATTGACTGGATGAATTGGAAAAGCGTTGCTTGTCCTTAGCCCTCTGCTCCCAAGAGCAAGAACAGAGGGGGAGAGTTTCCTGAAATGAAAAAGCAACGCTTCTTATCTCTGAGACAGGTTGTAAGAATGGCCAGCGAAAAAGGCAGAGGGCAAACTCACACACACACACACACACACACACACACACACACACACACACACACTGTGAAATCTCTAAGTGAGAGTGCTCGGGGCATACCTTACCGCAGTGTGCAGAACACTTGGCTCAGGTCAGATAAAAACTGTCTGGAATGAATCATTCTGTTACTGCTGGATGGGTGATTGTAGTTGTGTGTGTGTTAATGTGTGTGTGGATGGGGAGAGTTGGAGGCCACACTATTGACATATCTGTATGTGCCATGTGTTATCCAGGAGGGAAACAATGGTCTCTTATGTGATTTTGTGATGTCTTCTTTTTGTACTTTCATTCCATGTGATTTTGCAGAATTTTTGTATATAATGCACCATTACAAAGCTCAGGTACAGGTTAGATTAGTTATGTAGAGCCAAAGGTAAAATCTTGAGAGCTCAATGTTCGTTTGGAAGACTTCCATCAGTTGAGCTTGACAGAAGAAATACTAGGCAAATTAATCGATAAAATTGGGAAGGTCGGGTACAAGAGGAGGTCCAGATGATTCAATGACTGACTAATAAAACCAGAGAAAATATAAATCAACCTAGTTTTTAGTAATGTAAAACAGAGAAGGATTCTGCCACTTAGGTATCCTCTTTAAGATTTGTAATTTGGCTCAATCCCTCGATGCAGGAATCCGGCATTGTTCCCGATGGGGTCTCCATTCACCGCCAGAACCGAACATTATACTTGGAGAAAACCGTCCAGCTCCGTGGTTGTCTGACTCGGTGGTTGCCGTCAGAGCCACTATGCGAGCATCAGAAAGGAAATGGCGGAAATCTAAACACCTGGACGACCTGCTAGCTTATCAGTCTCTTCTCACCTCTTTTTCTGCCTCTATTTCGACAGCCAAAAGCACTTTTTACCAAACTGCAATTCAAGCCTCATTTTCTAACCCCAAAAAACTCTTCTCCATCTTTTCCAACCTCCTCAACCCTCCCAGTCCCCCTTCTCCTTCCTCTCTTCTACCAAGCCACTTTGTCAACTACTTTACAAAAAAGATAGATGACATACACTCTTCATTTTCTGATCCTCCTTCTATAACCACACTTTAAACAACTTCATCTTCATCCCCTTCGCTCTCCTCTTTCACCCCCCTGTCTCCAAATCAAGTTCTGACCTTGGTAACCTCCGCCCGCCCGACCACCTGCCCCCTTGACCCCATCCCTTCTCACATTCTCCAGTCTATTGCCCCTGACCTTCTTCCTTTTCTTACCCATCTAATCAACACTTCCCTGTCAACTGGCTGTTTCCCTAATTCTCTGAAGGAGGCAAGAGTAAATCCTCTCCTGAAGAAACCCACCCTCGACCCGTCTGAAGTAAATAACTACAGACCTGTCTCTCTCCTTCCCTTTGTTTCCAAAATTCTTGAGCGTGCTATCTTTAATCAACTTTCCTCCTATCTTAACCACAATAATCTTCTTGACCCTCACCAGTCTGGTTTCAAGGCAGGTCACTCAACTGAGACTGCCCTCCTTGCTGTCTCTCAGCAGCTTCACACTGCTAGAGCAGCCTCTCTCTCCTCTGTCCTCATCCTTCTAGACCTCTCTGCTGCATTTGACACAGTGAACCACCAGATCCTCATTTCCTCCCTTCAGGACCTTGGTGTCTCAGGCTCTGCTCTCTCCCTGCTCTCTTCCTACCTCAATGAACGCACTTATAGGGTAACTTGGAGAGGATCTGTGTCTGAACCTTGTCCCCTCACTACTGGGGTCCCTCAAGGTTCTGTCCTTGGTCCTCTCCTCTTCTCTTTGTACACCAACTCCCTCGGGCTCTGTCATTCACTCACACGGCTTTTCCTACCATAGCTATGCCGATGACACCCAACTAATCCTGTCTTTTCCCCGATCAGAAACACAGGTAGCAGCACGAATCACTGCCTGTCTGACCGACATCTCTCAGTGGATGTCTCAACACCACCTGAAGATTAACCTTGACAAGACTGAACTTCTTTTCCTTCCAGGGAAAGACTCTCCCATCCACGACCTGACTATTAACTTTGACAACTCTGTGTTAACCCCCACTCAGACGGCTAGGAACCTGGGCGTAACACTCGACAGCCAACTCTCCCTTACTGCCAACATTACTGCAACAACACGGTCCTGTAGATTCATGCTGTACAACATCAGGAGAATACGCCCCCTTCTCACTCAGAAGGTGGTGCAGGTTCTGGTCCAGGCTCTGGTCATCTCACGTCTAGATTACTGTAACTCCCTCCTGGCAGGTCTACCTGCTACTGCCATCCGTCCTTTGCAGCTCATCACACTAATCAAAAACACGACTGTTTGCCGTCCTGGCTCCTAAATGGTGGAATGAGCTCCCCATTGACATCCGGACATCATAAAGTTTACACATCTTCTCTTCCGACTTTACCTTGAATAAAAAAAAAAAAAAAACTACTAACAACTTTTTGAAACTAACCCTTTAGTAGCACTTAAATGGCACTTACTTATAGCACTTTGTAGTTTTGCTTTATTTTGAAGAAATTGTACTTTCTTGATTCTTGTCGTCCTTGGTATGTACCCTCGGGTTTGAATGCACTTATTGTAAGTCGCTTTGGATAAAAGCGTCAGCTAAATGAAATGTAATGTAATGTAATGTAATGAGAAGACCAAGGGAGGAGTTGTCTGCTGCATGGTGAACAATATGTGGTGCTCAGATGTGGAGATTATTTCTTTGGGCTGTTCTCCGTCCCTGAAGGAGCTAATGATCAGATGCCGACCTTACTATATCTTGAGGATGGACTTAGAGTGTGTCTACCACCAAACCGTAGGTCGACGGTTCTATCCCAGTCTACCCATTCCACGTGCTGGGTAGTCCTTGGGCAAGATACTGAACCCTACATTAGTCGCTAGTGTGTGAGATTGACGTGGGATACAGAAAGTGCTGCACATATAAACACTGTACGAAAGTGTGTTGGAATGGGCAATAGCGAAACTGTACTGCAAATTGCTGCTATTGTACTGCTACTGAGCTTCTGTCCACTGATTTCCACTCCACAATAAATATATCTTAGCTAGGCTTTGTCTCCATTTGTAAATGACCACCGCCGTTACAGGTTAAAGAAGCCACTTTAGAGTCCACTGTTGTATTTATCAACTATGTGCGTCATTTTTGTGAATTGTCCAAAAAATATTTAGGCTAATATATTATTATTTTATTCTGTGTTGTTATTATATTTCCATTGTCTGCTCCAAATACGGTTTATGAGCCCACCCAAACACACACTTACTGCCTCACTAAATTCATCAAGCACTGTCTTTTGTTGCATTTTAACTGTCCTGTTAATAGAAATTTGACATTTTGGAAGCTTTGAAGAAAAAAAATCTAAACTCTAACCTAAAAGAAAAAAAATCTTGAGTGGCAGAGAAAATGCGTGTGTTGTGTGATCCTCCGCCGGCTTCACAGATATTAGGACTTCTGAACGAATAAATTAGCAGAAGGAAGCAGACACCAAATCCTTTCCTTTGTGATGAAAGAAACTCTGTCAGATTCTACTCAATTTCATTAGAAGGGCCGTTGCCAAGAAAAGAAGAAATGGCATTATTTTCGCTGTTCTTACACACATGAGCACACACACACACACACTTAGTAACCTCCCATTCCTCCTGTCTTGTCCATTTATTCAACACATTTCTCTGGGGCACCATTGCTATTCTGTCTGTGGCTGCACAAAGATGAGCTCTCTGCTTTCTTTAAAAAAGACCAAGTAAAGGAGGGAAAAAAGGGTAATCATAATTCCATTCTTCAACCATTACTGCTAAAAGAATTTCCTCTAATTCTCCACATAATAATGGATTCATTGCCTTTATTTCTAAGTGGATGGGTTGGCCTAAATTATAGTCATTGGAGACCCCACATTCTGCATTGGTAATCGCCGACATATCGGCACTTGATAAGATTACTGTATAATAGGTGGTAATATTTCAATTTTCAAAACCAGAGCCTTTGTTGTTTTAGGTTTCTGTACCGCATCTTGTGATGCTTTCAGAATAGCTGAGATTGAGTTCTCATGAAATCACATTTTAATATCCACAGTTCAGTTATTATGGCCATATACTGTGTTGGCATTTTTTCCACACAGTGTTGTAATTACTAGAGCAAGAGTCACTGTAAAAGAAGCGACTGTGTTTGAGTCCTGAGACAACAGAGAGATGACGTTAAGGAAAAATCGCATTCTAAAACATTTTTACTGACCTTTTACATCTTATGAGTGCACATACAAATTAAAACTTTTCTGGATAAGTGTATTTATTTATTAAATTCAATCAACAATAGAGGAAATATTAAAAATATGAACACAAAAGTAAATTTACCTTATCTATCCGAATATGTTATCTGTTCTGTCAGCTTGTGATCACTTCACCAGCTTTCTTTATGTCACTGTTTAACATTTAACATTTATTTATTTTAGTTTTGGAATCAACTATGTATACTACGAAAGCGTATTGCATTCACTTGAAAATCCCTTTTTTAGAACTTTTATTTTTTCCTGTTTTCCCGAGATAAAAATCCAGTTTTTCAAACTTTTTGTTCCATCTTTAAAAATAAAAGCTTGTTAAAAGCTCTGTTTGTCCTGCTTTTATTTTGAAATTGAACTTCCTGTATAGACACGGACTTACTGTTATGAATCTGCGACTTCACAAAGGAAAAGTTTATGTTTTAGCGACCCTGCGAAGAGGCCCAAGCTCTTACTGTGTTATTTGGGGAAGTTTCAAATGAACCTGAAACCATCACTTGAAAGTCTTGAACATCTTTCGGGGGACATGCTACAAATCGGTAGAGGATAGTTTTCATTTTTGTCCCGTTAGTGGCCTAGTTATGGAAGATTGATGTGTAGTTCCTGTTATAAGCAGATTGGTGGATGGGACTCTTGTTTTGAAAGGGGTTCTGACAGAAGAGAGTTCTGTCAATAGAGAAGTTTCGAAGTGTGAAGTAAACGGGTGTGATGTCCCGATTCAATAACCATCTCTCGTGTCCTTTCTCGGCTGAGGCCTCCTGACAGTATAAGAGAACTAACCGCTCGGCTACATTAGTCTTTTGTAGTTCACTTTTATTTATACAGAAGGAGAATCTGACGATACTTCTATGGACACTATACGTCACTTTCAAATTAAAAGCATGAAAAAAAAAGTTCGAAAAACAGGATATTTATCTTGTAAAAACAGGAAAAAATTTAGTTCTGAAAACAAGATTTTTATTTCGTAAAAACAGAGCTTTTTTTTTTTTCAAGTGAATGCAATACGCTTCCGTAGTATACGTATATATAATACAGAATTATTCAAATCCTGCTTTGGCTTTCTGTTTTGTCCTCCATCAACAACTGACCCCAAAATAAGCAGTGCATGACTTATGTCTCAGGCCCTTGGGAATTGTTGTGATGTGTGTGTGTTAGTGGCGGTAGAGGAGGATAGAGCCTTCATCCTGCCTCCTTCTGAGGTGCTCCAAATTTGAGGTGCAGCTATGTTTCCTACTGCAGAGCAAAAAGCCAAACCACTTGTTTTTTTGATAATGTATACAAATTTATATTTTCTTCTGAATTATTATATAAAACATTTGAAACCTCAATAATTGAAGATGACATTTTACTCCAGCAATATAGTATATAAGACCGAACAGATGAAGTTGAACTTCATACACAACTTTACAATTGATTCTCCAGTTCGGACTTCTGCATTTATTTACCATTGTGAAAGCCGCCTGATGACTTTTCCTTCTCGCCCTGATAGACATAATTTTAAAGATTTGCCAAGTGCTAGTCCGACACAGAGAATAATCAATAAGTCATACCAGCAACCTCATGCAGCAACATGTGAACAACATATGTGATAGTAGTAGTTGGTGTGGACACTTGGGTACCTGACACCTTTAACCACTGGTGGGCTTATCAGAACAAGCAAGTCAAGCAGTCCTTGAACAGTTAAAGCTAAAAATTTATAATGAGTAGATGATGCCGAAGAGGATAGCACTATCTCTTCTTACATCTGATACCTTGAATCAGATGTTTGTATTCATCTTGTAATTTACTGACCATATGTGGCTGCAGCAGGCCATTGTTGGCTTCTGGAGGATCAAACATGGGACCTCTGAAAGGTGACAAACTACAGGTAGTTAGTGTGTTTGTACACATTATTTTACACAAGCTCAGACATGTGCACACTTTAGAAAATGACTCAAAGTATTTTCTTTCGAAGTATCACAAGGAATTAGAAGTAGGTAAACAAGAAAATTACACATTCATAAGTGTATACTCTCATACTCTCATAATATTGATCTCCTTCACCAACAAAGGTGCTCCATATGAATTGTGGTGTAGCTTTTAATAACTTCTTTTGCAGGGAGAGCTTTCATGGGGATAATTCATTCATCAAATTTACAAATCTAGAACTAAACATGTAACCTAATACACAAGCCATACAAAGTTTGATTATTAATAATTGATTTAGTTAATTAAGTTGCGGAGATGAGCTGTCCATTATAATCTTCAGTAAATCTTAGACGTGTGAGGCATAGTGAGGCAGGAAATCCCAGGATTCTGATCTGACACTGGAAATAATTTAACATTAAACTTAACGCTGTTAGATTTGGTATGATTTTTTTAAAATGTTTTTCCTTTATACCGCAAACTTGTTTAATAAACTAGCTGTTTACATAATATCATTTAGTGGTGGCAAACAAACACATTTGTTGAAGATGCTTCATTGTTGATATTTTAATTGTACTGCCATGGGCCTGTAGAGACCATCCGTTGTCTTGGGGCTCCTTAATGCAGATCGGCCGTTTTTTTCCTCTCCTTTTTCATTCGGCAGCTCCTAAAAGGCTGTCAGACGTTGTGGTTTGGATGGGACAGCTCCAGTTTGGCCAGACTAACCTCTCTGTGGCCAGTTATTATGAGCTTTGGTTTAGCAGAATAGAGACAGCGAAACAGAAAGAATAAAAGGAGGAAACAAATGGATTTAAATTATTTGTCCATTCAAAGGGCAAAACCCCCATTGTGGTTTTGTTTTTTCATTTTTCTTCCTTTCTCTGTTCAGCATCACTTCAGGGAGACTCAGAGCGCTCAGTAGCCAGTCGGCAGGCCAAAGCCTGACAGAAACACACAGCATATGCCAACCGCACAATCCACTCTGCTCAATAAGGTCTCTCTCTGTTTTCTGGTCTGCCTCTGTAACTCTCTCTGCCGACCAGCAGTGGGAGGGGGCTTGAAGCTGCCACTCGTTAAGGTGAACTGTGCCAAGGCCTGTTTTGCTCTCTGCCAGGGCTTTAGTGGCTGCTTGTGTGATGGGAAAATCAGTGTGTTGATTTGATATGAGCCTGTTCCAGAGGTTTCCGTGTTGGAGGGAGAACCTAATTTGTTCAGCAACCCTGCGTTGTATTCAGAAGGGGGATCGAGGTTTAGTTCCTGTGTTGTCCTCTTACTGGACTTCATAGAAGATTCCCCATTGGGAAAGTAGGCATGAAGATGCACCAGAAGTTTTGTAGACTTTTGAATATGGGATATTAAATCTCAATATCATAGCAGGGTCTCCTCACTCTTCTGATGGAGCCAGAGTTCATGCAAGCAACAGGAATCCCAACAGAGGAATAAGAAGACAGTGCTGAGAAAGAGTAGAAACAAAGAAACAGGGTTTGGAACCGTCACAACAATGGTGGTCAAGTCCAGAAGCTATGCTTGTGTGCCTTGTTGTACAGAAGATGTAACTTAATTATTAGTTTATCTATTCATTCCTGACATTGGAAGCAGCTTTATACCACACAGTCTTGACTCAAAGTCAACCTCGTCGAGGCTGATGGAGTTTGTTTTCTTCAGGAAAGATCAGAACATGAACCCATTCCTGAAGTACAATAAAAATCATAACTGAAACAACCCAGTCAGGGAGGAAACAGGTATGTTTCCAACAGTCTCTGCCTAGCCCATCTGGACAATCCCACAGTTTTCAAAAAGTCTACCTTGAAATAGAGTTATACTCTTGCAAGCTATTCTAGTGAGTTGTTCCTCTTTACCAGAACACACCGCAAAAAGACGTTTAGAATTATGTTTATAATAATGACAACAAGAAACGAAATAACCACAAACCTTGTGCCTTTATCAGCCAGGTGCTAAACAACTAAAAGTAATGCTTATTCATGCAACAACGAGGCACATCTGCCATTTAGCCATCTTTTTGTTTTTCAGGAACTACCTTTTCAAAATAAAAGTATATCATTTCTCCTTCCGTCTAAACCATTTCAAATTCAATTTCTAAGTTAAGTACATAAGCCGATGTAATTTACCATGTAAAGGCAATGCAGTAGATAAACCAGCAGCCCTGCCACCAGTAGCGGACACTCTGCCGTGTGAACAACAGTCAACTGACACACAGATGATCTGAGGCGCAACCGCAGCCAGTGAGTTCAGAGAGTTCTGGGATCAACAGTAAAGACTGCAAGATCGACCAGTAGATCACAGTCGACGGGTTGGCGACCGATGGTTTAAAGCATTTACAGGAAAAGTTAACTATTTAGTTTGGATTTGTGTGCTTTAGCATACTGAGATAGTCTCATGGGATGGAAAATAAGGTTTAGGGATACCAGAAAGAATGGAATGCCTGTTCAGGATTTAAAATGTCATTGAAAGCACCATAACATCTGAATCAATGAAGAGCAGCTAAAATGTATGTGATTTGGTCAAATATTCGGGATTTATAAGAAATTATTGTCACAGCATTGTAAAACTGTTTCAGTTTGAACTTAATGGTAAACAAGTCGCAATGAACCAGGGTCTTAGCATCTCTCTCTCAGAAGACTAAATTCTGACAACTCTAATGAAATGTTTAAAAGATGAGATAGAATCAGACTTAATACCTGGACAAGGTTCTTGGCTGTAGTGTTGCCAACTTGGCGACTTTCCAAATCCTCCTGCGACTTATTTTGGCAAAAGCTACTATCGACAAATCTAGCGACTTTTTCTGGTGATATTGGAGACTTTCTTGTGTTTTGGAGACTCTCATGTGAAAGCACGTATCATTTGGCAGTCACTCTCCTCAACGAGCAGCGGGTGGTATGGTGAGCCCCTGCGCCATCCAAGCACACTCACAGGCGGTCAGTCTCCCAGTAGCCTTGCTCATCAGTCCCAGCTGCAGTCAGAGCAGAGAGGAGACCCTAGCTCCGCGTCCTCCAGACTGCAAATGAATCGCGCGTGCGCAAAGCCGCCGCTGATCTGGCTTACAGAGCGGGATGTAAGTGACAATGTATCTTCACTGTCACTGGAAAACATGAGTCATTGAGTTCAAAACTTGTTCTGCTAGACTGTCGTTTTTGGATCATTTTGCCGGTCCCAAGCCCGGATAAAGGAGGAGGGTTGAACGTAGAGCTAGCAAATCTGCCCCACTTAACAGCCTTTTGATTAAATTTGATATTCTCACATTTAAAAATACAGGAAAAAATGTATTCATGTATGTGGGTCATTAAACAGCATTAAAGTCATGTTGAAGTTATTTCGAGAAGGGATGGCCTATTTCAATCGCAAGATAAAAAATAAAAAAACAGGAATCAACAGAAGAATACGGAAGCGTATTGCATTCACTTTTCACGTTACGTTTTTTATTTTATTGAGAACTTATCTCGAATTTCCCAGATAATTATCTCAGAAAATAGATTTTTTTTTTCAAGTGAATGCAGTACCCTTCAGTAGAAGAAAGCTCATTTGTAGTTCTCAACATATTTAGAGTGTTTATTTCTCACTTTTTGTACGTCCTACAGCGACCATTATAACTCTGCAAATTAGGCGAAGACGTCATTTAGGGACTTCTAGCGACTTTTAGGACAGCCAAAAGCTACTTTCCTTACTGAGGAGTTGGCAACACTGCTTGGCTGTTCTTGTAGGCCTATGTCATATATATTTTTGTCATTTTTTCATTCAATTCAGGTAATTCTTATCACACTGATGTTTCTTCAAGTGCTTATGTTAATTCATTTTTTGATGAAGTGATTAGAAGCTGAGACCGATTTTGCGATTGGTTGAATGCATGTATGGGCGGAACCTTGATAACACGGCTCCACACCATGACCAGAACTCTGCAGACTCCGAATAACATCTAAAGCGCAAGATGGCTGCATCATATCCTGGATATTGTAGCCTCAGTTTTGAACAACGGGAGGAGGTGGAGATGCATCATCCATCTTTATATACAGTCTGTGGCTGCTTTTATGGAAAGACAGTCTCAAGTAAAACTGTTTTCCATTATCATTTAATTTCATATGGTGATGTTATTTTATATGATTTTATGCAAAACATAGTTATATGCAATACAATATATTTGGTTGCTCTGCATAATTATTTTACAATATTCAGGCGTCTACCTCAGTCGTGAAAGTGATTGTTTTGGTGTATGACTTTAATTTTGGTCTACCTCATAAGGGAGTATAAAACACATTGTCAAACTGGGATGCAAAGCCAAACACCATCCAACTCCATACATAGATTTCCCAGCAGGCCTTGTACACTTCCACTCTTTCTAGCCAAAATTACACCTTTATCCATCCATCCCAACCTGCATCTCATCTCCACCATTTCACTCTTATCTGTTCCCCTAATATCTCCAAATCCCTTTTTATTGGGATTTATCGGGGCTTTTATCACTTTTCATATAAAAAAGGACAGGTATTTCCCCTCCTTTTAGCAATGTTGCCCATTTACAGCAGAGAATTGTCACAATTTCCGATCGCGCTACTTTTCTTTTCTGACAGTCACATTAGCATGTCATTACTGGGGCTTTGACTGCCCTCCCAGTGAATCTGAAGCTCTGAGGGCCAAGCACCAGAGAGACAAAGGGCACCAGCTGCACCCACTTCTACTCATCCATCTCTTTATCCCTCCTCTCCTCATCTCACTTTTTCTCTTCATTGCACGCTTGGTCTGACTTGGCAACATCCTGACATTCCCCATAGGTTTTGACTTGGCCAGCAGCCCATTCTCTGATGATGGTGGCATCTGACAGAGAGACTGTTGTTATACATTTAGATCGAAGCCTTTTACTTTTTCATTTGTATGTGAGATGATATGTCGACAATATATGTGATTAGGCTAGTTCAGCTGTTGAGTGAGTGGTATTTAATGACTGATGACATGGGGTTATAACTGGCTGGGCTCAGAATGGCATACTTCTCTGACTATGTAATCACTGGGTTTGTTTGCTGGAACAGGTTTATATGTCAAGGACCTTCAAATAGATACACAGATCTGTTTGAGGAGATGTGAGCCAGGCCTTAGTGAGGGGTAATTACAATGACAATTACAATTACCCGTGGGAGTCCATGATGGCCTCTGGAACCATCCTTTAGGAAAACTACAAACCTCTGAATATAAAACAACACCATCATTAACAACTCTAGGGGGCAATCCAGAGTAATTTCAACATCCACAAGTACTTCTGTGTGTTCTGGGATCCTTGTAAGATTCACAGAGCCGTAATGTTAGAAACCTTTTGACCCCTGGGGACCTTGGTGAATTAAGTTACAGTAAAGATCCTTGAAAGCCAATGATACCGACCCTTATAGACCTTTTCAAGAAGCTCTGTGGGTCAATTAGATATTTAAGGTGCTCTGGCATCTCTTGTAAAATAATTTCAATACCCACAAGAACCTCAGCAAGTCCTGTCACTATTTAAGGACCCACAAAGATTGGGAGGGTTTAATGAATTCTCACCTCTTGAGAGGTGAGTTACATTAAATTCCTAGAAAATTCACAATGATACCTCAAGGCTTTAAGTTGTTCCTCTAAACTTAAACTTTAAACACTAAAACCTCTTTTAAAGACTTGCAGCGCACCCTGAAAAATCTTCAAAAATTAACTGAGATACAATAGAAGGATATCAAGCCCCTGAAATTTCCCCCATGAACACCAAGATGTCTCTGACATTAACCACCGTGAACCTGGATGCCCCCTAGAACATCTTCAAAAAGCCTGGATTACAGCAAGGGGCCGTGGAACAGGGAAGTCGTTTGAAAACTATTATGTTAAAAAGATCCAAAGAAGTCATTCAGGAAAGCAGGGGCATGTGACAGCTTTACTCGTTGGCACAGTCTGACAACCTGATCATCGTTCATGTCGCTTATCATTCTAGCAGGTCTAAGCCCTGTTGTTAAAACCTGCCAGCCCACTGCTGGACCAGATTAAAGCTCAAAGAAAAAAAATCCTTCTTAACCAGTCTGACCAGTCACATCTTCATGTATGAATATGTCACATAGCAAATCCTGGGCTGGGGGAAGCCTTTATAATCCACTTTATAAATCCTTAATCCATAATGTGTCCAATCCAATAACCTGGCCAACCTGCAATGTTAGAGGAGATTGACGAGATCACAGTTAAAGTTAGACGTTCTTAAGAAATTGACAGTCGTGCCTATAACACTGGGGCTTCCTTTATGTGCTATATGTCAAACCTGTGCCTCTGTACTTGGTCTGTATAGTATGTAGTATTTTTGTGCCTGTATCTGCAATGTGATTTATGATTGTTATTCGTGACAATTCGAGACAAATTTATATTTGATATGAACATAACTTTTCTGTTTTGGTGATGTCTTTCGAAAATTAAAAGTCTTGAATCTCAAATATTCTAGATATTTAATATATTCCAATATAAGGTAACTTGCTAACGTAGCTTTCAGAAGATGCACACATTTTTCAAATGTATATGTCCAGACAGCCCAGATTGACGCCCTCTGAGATCATCCTGGGACATACACCCTGCTGCCTTACCTCCCATCCTCCACATCCCCCTGGTGCATGACGGGAATCACTTTAACTGATAAAAGCAATACCCCATTTCAGAGTATTAACTTGTTTATCTGTCAGTAAGTAATGACAGAATGAGGAAAAGTTTCAGGCTCGGCTGCTCATTGTGGGCCAGGGAGATAGAGGCAGAGACATGGCAAAACAAAAGGCAGCCAGAGAAATTTGCATGGTGCTCAATTATACATTAGCGAACATCACTTGGCAATCTGTTCATATCAATTTAATTGGATTTTAATACTGCCTGTGATCTTGTTTCCTAATTAACAGCAGCGGCTGGCAATAAAGCAGAAGCATGCACCCAGCAACACCTTTGATCCGGGCCATATGGACTTGCTTTGAGCTCATTGGTAGGGGGAGAGAAAAATATCAGTCACCTAAATATGGGCCTATGACAAGTAGCGGGAAAGGGGACTTCACTTTGTGTGTGTGTATGTATGTGTGTGTGTGTGTGTGTGTGTTTGGGTGTGTGTGTGTGTGTGCATGTGTGCGTTTGTGTGTGTGTGTGCTTGTCGGTCTGTGGATGATATAAATGGTTCTCATCATTGTTGAGTGGATGTGTGTTTTCACACCGCATATCTGCATTTGCTGCTCCCTGCCCATGTATGTTTGTGCATATATGAGTGTGTGTGTATGTTAGACCTTGGACGTGCATGTGTGCATGCCCATGTGTGTTTGTGTGTGCTTGTCCGGGGGTGGAGGGATCAGTGCAACCCCCAGATGGCGGATATCTCTCCTGCCTCGCGCCTTCATTGATTAATTTCTTTCCTGATTGGTTGTGATTACTGATAAATAAAACATGATCTGGGGATCAGATGCAAATCAGCTCAGGGGTGGGGGTGAGATGGGTGAAGGTGGAAGGGGGGCTGTTGATTGCTTTTTCAGTTCTATTTATTTTTGTTGCCCCGTTGCCCTCGACTGTAGATTGGAGGGCAGAAGGAGAGTAGAACTTGTTCCTCTCTGCTAGAACTAATGCAACTCAGGACAGCCACTTTGGTCAAGTACATCACATTCTTTCTACTTCTGTCATACACCACTGTTTCTCATGAGTCCATATTCTGTGCAGATGACAAGGTGAAGCGAGCTCAGTCCTGGAACATGCACACAGGGCCAGTAAAACAGGTGTGTTTCCACTTCTAATTTATTTTCACAGAAATGCAACGCCATTAAATTTGTATATTTCAGGAATTGTAAACAAAATAGGCAGCTAGTTCAAAGAAGAATGCAGTGTCAAACTAAAAGGAATAAAAATAGAACATTATGGAAAACATGTTTCATGGTGTGAAATGAGTATGGATGATTAAAACACCTGTAAAAATCATACACATAAATAAAGTGAATGAAAATCACAATTGTGTGTGTATTGCTATGTTTAAAATGTGAAACTCAATATGCAGAACACAAGATCAAGGTTTAGAGGTTTATTGTACAACTTGCAAAAATGTTGATAAGAGCTGGAGATGGTAGGTGGTTAAGTGGAAGTTTTGGGTTTTCTATGTGGGCAGTGTTACACGTTTTCTTGCAGACAGCTGGTTGTGACAGAGCAGGCATGTAGACATGTGGACATCCAATAGCTGTGCACTGACTGGCTAATAGTGGGAGGGAAATTAAAGAAAGCCAATGTATTTATGAAGATGCCTGCACCATTCTACCATTGCTCCATGTAGAGGATATCAACATATTGCTTCACAATGTGGCTACCTTTGTTCAGCAGTAGTTCCTCAGATTATTTCAGGTGAAACTGCCTCCACAAAGCAAGGAGCATTGAACTGTTTCCTGCCACCATCTTCTCATCCTGTTGCCTCCTGGGAGACACTACAAGGCCTTTATCCCATAACTGAACTAAACTCATTACTTTAATAATCCCTATCAACCCCACCATCTCCCACAACCCCCTTCCCCCTTAAAACTCCCCCAGCCCCTAAAACATGGAGACAACTTTTTTTCACAGGCCTGGTAGAACCTGAAAAGCAGACTTTGTTTCTAATTTTAAAATTGTACTTTCATAAATATGCACACTTGGACTAGCCTGATGGAAGTCTAGATAGCTTGAACATATTTACAAAGTTTCCAAAGGGAGAAGAATGTCACTCAGAGGATTCAGACATCTTGAACCCAAACCAACAGCTTTCCCAAAGGAGACTCAATTGTAAACCTGAAACCATGTTGATAGGGTTGACCGTGGCTCAGGAGGTAGAGCAGGTTGTCCACTAACCAGTTTACTAATTATATAGAATAGAGTCCATTTACCATAATAATCAGGAGTGTGTCTACATAACAAAAAAAACCTCCTTCAGATAAGTTTGACTACATTAAATAAAAAGACAAGAGCACTCAAATTGACAAACCAAATTGTAGCTAGATTCACTTTATTGTATTTACAATAGCTTTAACATTATCATTTTCACTTTTTGAAAACATGAGAATGAGAAAACAAATTTCTGCATCACATTATTTTCTATTATAAATTTAGAGACATAAAATCTTTAAATACAAACAACTTTCAGTCAAGAAATAACCATGAGCTGACAAAGTTTATTTGTCTAAACCTTTCTTAGGCCTTCTCTCATTCAGCACAGTGTGTGCTTAAGAATTCAAGATGGTCTGCCTGAAGGCCTCCACTGTGAGGTCCGGCCTGGTGCAGCCTCCACTACTAAGGTAACTCCACTGCACAGGAAATGCATGCAAGCAATTCTAAATAAAACCGGGAAGACTCTTCAGTTGGAAGAGACTTTTTCGATGATTTATATATTATTCATTTAAAAAAATCTGAATTTAGTAATAAAAATTGCTTCCGTTTTTGTAATAATATCAGTATTTATTTATATATTTTTCAGTATGTAGAGATTAATTTACTGATAACAGTATATTCTTAATAAATACTATTTATTAAATTTGTCATAAATGGGTCATGAATTCCATCCATGTAGCCGAATCACAATTCATAGACAAAAGCTTGTTTATTTAAAAATTGGAGCTTATTGAGTGTTTCCTGTCCTGGCACACTGCCCTCTCACTGAATTATCTTTCCCACTTCACTTTGAAGAAAAATATACAAAGACATTTAAAGCAATCACCTGAATTTAGTTTTAAACTGTAGGTATTTTTTGTGACACAATAAACTAATACTTGTGCTGTAAACCTGAGGGTATTTTTGTGGCGATATAGGCATATCAATATTATAATAATGCAAGCCATGTCAGCACACATGTAATAATTCAAACCATAATTATTTTTCCTAAAAGTCCAGTGTGTAAAATTTAGGTGAAAGGGATCTACTGGCAGAAATTGAATATTAAACCATTCCTAGAGTGTAATCATCTAAATTGCACAAATTGTTATTCCTACAGAACCTTTAAAAATATGTATTGTCTGTACTGCACCGTCGATTCATGTTTTTGTATTGGTTCTTTTGAATCTAAATTTCATTGTTTATTTTTACGTTTTGTGTAATTTAATATTTGGTTTCACTTCCACTTCCTCATTGTATGCTGCTGGATCACCTCATTCTGTGTTGTTCATTGCATAATTAGTGGGTCATTAAGTTCTGTATTAATATATACAAGGCAAAAAATACACAATCTAAACAATTGATCAAATGTTGTATTGTTCTCAGTGTGCTACAGAAAAGAAAGGCAAGTAGCTCCATTAAACCCACTGGGACAAACTGAAGCTGCAGGATTTTAAAAGACATAGTTTAGAGAGGGAGGGTCTAATGAAAATTTGTTGCATTTTAGGAAAAGGTAAAATCATTCTTTTTCCTATTCTGTCTCTTGAAAATTTTCCAACATTAAGTCCCACTCTCTGTGTTATTAATTACATTGTATAAACTTTGTCATTTCTATGCAATAAATCCAAACATATGGTACACTGTGAACTAGTTTTATTATAATTTCAAACATATATGTTTGAAATAACTTACTCATGTATTAACTGTTCATTGTACCCTTGGTACCATTGTAAATGAGGGTCTTATTCCTCAATGTGTTTTCTGAGGCTTAAATAAATAATCAATCAATATACAGCTCATTATGTTTGATGATTCAAAGTTCTCCCTGGACCGATGCCACATTGAACAAAACAGCACCAAGAGAACACACAGTACTAAGATGACATGAACCTGTATGGATCTACATGAAAGGCATGTGTGGAAATATTTACAAAACACTAGGTGTGTGTGTGTGTGAGTGCGCAGAGCACTTTGGCCTGTAGAGGATAGAGTTTGCATTGTGCATCATGTAACAGTCGACATGTAATTGAATTCACAGAGCAAAGTGTCAAGGTTTATCTTGACATTATTATCCTAGTTTAGAGAGCCTCTTTATGCAAGTCATTAAGTGGGAGTGGAACGCTGCTTAGATTCACAGAGGAAGAGAGAGGTGTTTGAGTGGAGATTGGGGAGGGACTTCAAAACAAGCAAGCCCTTTAACAAGCAATCCATTGGAAATATTCTTCTTTTAAAGACAATGCATAAATCTACATCTAAATCTGAAATATCTCTTTGAAAATATCAGACTTCCAGGAGCCCATTCAAAGGTGCCCATGCTGAGAAAATAGTGTATTTTACATGATCAATAGTATCATTTTTAAGAAGGCATTGTGTCTAGATACGGGTGTGGATCTAATGCACAGGAGCATGTGGACATCTTATCTCCTACTCACACAAAACAGGTGGATGAAACTCCTTGCGTTCTGCATCACAGGACTGGTAAATATGAAAACCCTACAGTATGTGAATGTAATGTAACACTGTAATTAGGGCTAGTAATTATATAATAATCTCTTCTGATTTCTCAGTCAGAAAAGTTTAACTTCAATGTGTTTTCACCAAATGAATCAGACAAGCACACAATACCCCAGTCTCCCTCATATAGACACAGCAGGTTTGGTTTAATTTGCAAACAGGAGAGAGATCATTATTTTAGACATAGCAGGAAGTTACTGTTCTTAAGTAAAGCATATCGTATGATGCCATATAAACGCCAAAACATATCCTTGACACATATTCTCGACACATTTTAAACAAACTTTAAATAATATATTGTAATTGTCAGCTTAAGAGGGGTTGATATAGAGTTCTTGAGTTTCCCCCTTCTTCTGGTCGTTATGCCAAGCTATATGCTCCCTGCATGCTGGCTCTATCCTCATACGATAGATACACTTCATGAAGTCCATCAAGAGATGCATTATACAGATATTTTACTATGTTACTTTATATATTGATGATTACATTTATATTTGAAAAACATCCTTAAAAATGTGTACTTTTGAATGGCTACATGGTGCTGACCGAGGAAACTGCTTATATCAAGAAGATGTGCATTCCATCTCAAAACATTATCCCTTCACTCTCACATGACTGTGATCTTTTTCTGGACGATGATAGATGTGTCTATCGTTGAAGATTAAAAATCAACATTTTAAGACACAAGATTGAACATTGACTAATAAAGGAAAAATAATATAACAGGATTCAAAACAGATGTAGAACACAGCATGTTAGAAGTTAAAGTGAGTGGTGGCAAGTGTGTGTGTGTGTGTGTGTGTGTGTGTGTGTGTGTGTGTGTGTGTGTGTGTGTGTGTGTGTGTGTGTGTGTGTGTGTATGTGTGTGTGTGTGTGTGTGTGTGTGTGTGTGTGTGTGGCAGCCTCAGTGGATTAAAGGTCTATTGTACGAAGAAAATCCCTCGGGGTCTTCATTTGGGGACGATTTAAGGTCTTTCTTTTGCAAATGAAATTATTCCCTTCCACTGGAATGTGCGATTTTCATAAACACAGTGTTTTCTCTCTATCGACCACGTGCAGCTCCATCTCATTGTCAGCTCTGTAGAAGCATTGTAATCATAGGTAGCCTTTAGCTACAGCTCTGAGTTTTGGACCATCTCCACACAAGCTTACGTCTTCAAAGCGTAAATAGGAAATCTAACTCCTCTTTTTCAACAAGTAGATAAGAATACATTGAGTACCAAAGCCCACGCCTGCATACAGCCTCTTCACAATCATGCAAACAGAGAAGCCATGAAAAAGCACAGAGAGAAGAGAGGAAACGTTGCCATCAGCAGTGTGGATGCAGTGCAGTAAAGGCAGGGTTGCTGTCTGTCTGAACAGACTGGCCATTTACACTCATATGTCAGTATTCACATGTTACACATGAGTAAAAGTTTTGCTTGAATAGACAAATAGTGTATGATGCACTTTGTACTGGTTCATGCATTCTGACTTTCACCAAATGCATAAAGACGGTGTTTTGTTTGATTGAATGGGAATATGATTTTACATGAATTAGTTTTTAGTAGTATCTGATAGTGGATCTCCTAAATTTGTCTGGTGCAGGTCTGTGTCTAGATTGTATCATTTGATGACAAACATGACATACAGTTATCAGACTATTGGTAAGATAGCATCCTGGTTTCTATTGGACAGGGTCTTATGAGAAATCCATCCATTCCCTTTGAAACATTACTGAGTGGTGGTCACATTATTGCTAGGTGGCGAACTGTAGCAGTTTGTGCTAAATACTTAGTAGTTGCTTTTCAGCATTGTTTAAGTCCACAGCAGATGGGGGAACTATGGCTCAGCTAATGTTATATGTATGTAAATGAGCAGATCTTAGGCAATAAATCAGCCACAGAGCAGTAGCAACAGAGACAAAGACACAACAGGATTGTGTTTTTGACCAGAGGCATCTGGGCCCTAGTGCTGCAGTTCAGTTTATGTCGAGCACTGGGACTGATAAGGACAACTGGTTCTCCAGCTGGTCTATTCTGCCCTGAGAGAGCGGCTGTGAGACAGACAGCTGGTGGAGATAGTAGTATAGGTAATATAGGTTGATGCTGGGCTTTGGTTGATGAGATTTAAAGAAAACTGTTGGGTCTGGAGGTGTGTGTGTGTGTGTGTGTGTGTGAGTGCTTGCTGACTTGGTCTTGGCTTGGTTTCTGTGAGTGAGTATTGGCTTCTTCTTTTTGACAGGGCCTGTCCGTTGACTAGGGATCCTTTTCTCATTAAGTCCCTTCACCCTAATCCTCCCTCCCATTTGAAACCCAGTTCACACCTCTTCTCTATCCAGGAAAAAAGAAAATGCTGTTTGTGAGGAGATGCTCTCTTGCTCTCCCTCCGTTCTTTCTCCTCCCCCCTTCCATTTCCACCTCACTGTCTCCCTCCCGCCCTCTCTCTTTTCTCTTTATCAATGAATATACCGCTCCTGACACTAAAGACTTAACATCAAGTGAGCTTGGAAATCCATTTTCACACTTTTTCGCTGCCCATTCCACAGCTTTGTTTTTTTTCTATTTCAGAGGAGGTGAAGGGGAAAGAGGCTCACAGACACACAGTTGCCTTTGTTCATCTGCCCTCTGGCCCTTGGTGCCCAGGCTGCCGGTACCACCGGGAGACGGCTAGAGGAGATCAAACGGGCAATGGCGAAGAGAGCCGGTACCTGGCCCCTGAAGATGCCCCATGGCACTTGCAATTAAATCAACGAACTCACAAAAAATGTCCTGGTACCGTCAATCAAAATAATTTACTCAGGCACAGTGGCTTTCTTAAAGGCACACCGCTGCTTTTCTGACGGGCCTGTCCACTTAATTTCAAAGCTCTTTATTCAAATCAGGGCCGAGGAGGAAGTGCCGCCAAGCACTGCAACAAGGATTCTTATCCTCTAGCCTGCAGTTGTCTTCAAAAATAATGTGAGGAGAGAGCGTGTCTGTGTGTGTGTGTGGGGGGGGGGGGGGGGGGGGGGGGGTTAGGGTAGAGGAGAGAGAAAAGAAGCACCCGGTGAGGCAGTGTGTCATTTGAATAATACGCTGGACACTTTCAATCTCCCAGAACATAAGAGAGAAGGTTTTAAGGCGAGGAAGCATACACAGTGCCCCTGTTCACCTCGATAGAGAGCAGTTAAAAAGACGTGTGCCGAAGTCAGATGGAGGTTAAACCCAAAAGTTGTGGTGACCAAAGAAGTGGGCTGAATTCAAAAACAGAAGCCCTGCTCCTCTGTGTGTCTTGTGTCAGCGTGTGTGTCTGGGTTGAATATATGTTCATCTGACATCATATTTTCATTGTAAACAACATTTATCATTTCACTCTGTACATCATGCATATTGAAGAATGGAAATGAACAGGAATCCGTATTATGTAGCCCTGCTAAATATTCTTCTCCCCTGTTCCTTATCTTGTCTGTGAGGTATCTATGGCCCATCAGTAAGGCTGTGTTGATTTACAAGTGATGATCAGCAAACGCCTCACAAAGGTATTGTAGCTTGAAAATCAAATTTGGCCTCTGTCCATCCATATTACCTGCAATAAGTGACAGCATCTTGCCTTTAAGCGGCTTCCGAGCCTCCACTCTTTGTGCCCACGGAAGGACTCTGGCCATTGTTCTATTATGATGTGTCTTTATGGTATAAATCATAGGACGTCATCCAGCCATACAGATGCTTTCTCTCAAAATCATAGAAACAGTGCACCTTAAAGGCTTTTATGCCTGACAGACAGCAAGGTTTTGGTACCTGATTTGGACAAAGGTGGGTTTTCATGTTTCTGTGTATTGTGTGTTTTTTTCCCTTCCTTTGAGTGGTACAGAACTTGGAAGCTCATTGAAATTGTTGAGTTGGTTTTTCAGAATAGCGAGGGAGAAAGGGTATAGATGGTGTGTTATTCTGAAAAGCTCAACATAAGCATCTAGGTAATAGTAATTGGAGTCAACAAAAGCATGCCTTTCATCACCTAGCTTTCATATAAACCCCTTGAAGAGTATGTTTTTTAATGTGCTTCAAGTTTGTTAGACAAGTTTTCCAGTGACCTCTCTCAGTGTCCTCATAGCCAGTGGAGGAGAGAAGGGAGTGGCAGTAATTGATGGTAACATTCCAGTATTGTCGGCAAATACCCCAGGGGGAGGCTTGAAATAATAACCAACATATTTTTGACATGTTAATTAAATGTCAATCCACAGTGGTGAATGTGCTGCAGATGGTATACTTTCAAAGCAAGGTAGGGTAATCAGATGATTTTGAGTTGGTCTTTCTTTCTTACCCTGAGTGCCTCCTCTTTGTTTCTTCAGAGGAAATAACAGTGCAACCATGCCTGCATTTTTCTTCTCCCTGTGAGTAACTATCAAAAAAGAGAGATTCATCACTGACACAGAAAACAATGAAATCTGCGGCTCAGACAGAGACTATTTTTATCTAAATATACACTTAAATACATTTAGCTGACCATGCAGTGGCTTCCAATAAACCAAGATAAAGTACTGCAATGTTACTTTGATTTGAGCGTCTTGGAACTGAAAACAAAATGGACTCTTCTATAAATCACGATAATGCTGTGACTGGAGGGAGAAAAAAGAGGGGGCGGTTATGTGAATGCAATAAGAGATAAAAAAAGTGGGGCGTTAAGGAACTGAGCTCCATTGTCATTGTTAGTGAGAAAAGAAAGGACTCAAGGCAGGAGCGTTGCATACATTGGAGAAAGATCGGTATGTCTTTGGGAGTGTGCCAACAGCACTTCAAAACTGAGTTATGAGCTTCAGAGAGGTGGAACACGTGAAACAGGGCTGGTCCCTACGTGAGTGCCCTGGGGCACCCCTTGGCACAGACATCAGAGCTGCTGGACAAGGCACTGGAACAGAAAACCTGTCTGTGGTCAAATAAAAAGCCATCAATTTCAACCTGGCTCCACTGTTACAGCTGGATGTAGTTGAGTGTGTAACCTGTAATTACTGATGTGGAGGCAATTCCATGGAAACTTGCCATCATTGACCGTACAAGTAGATGATGTTCAAGTGGACATTAATTGCCCTGTGTCACAGTAGCTTAGTCTTATCAAGACGAAATGAGAAAATCTTCTTACTTAAATCATATTTGTGGGTTAACCAGCATAATAATTAAAGCAACCACATTGCTCTTTTCTTGATCAAGACTGAACACACACTAAGGTAGGGGAGCAAAAACTCCACAAGTCGGTACAATGTGAATGAAGACAGTGTTGTATTAGTCAGCCTTGTGAGAGATCTGAATGATGGCTCTATTAAGCTTTCACCTCGTTGACTATCAATTAGCCATAATTGTAAATGCCTGAAGTGATCTTTCTAACACTAACCCTAACCCTGAGGATATAGTTCAGAGACAGTCGGGGGAACAAGTAAGGTCACAGTTGTTTACAAACCTCAGACTATATCGCCCTGGTTTATAATGTATTGTTCCAATTTAATATCCTCTCCTTAAAGCATCAAGGTGGTGGCATGTTTGTATCTCTTGTTTCTACACTGGCTTTATAGACTTGTGTGGGGCAGCAAGGTGTGTATATAGTGCAGTGGGGGGTGCTTAGATCATGTCCATTTAAGCTGAAGCCCAATGTGACTTAATGCCTCACAAAAGGACAGAGTTACTGGAGTGTGTCATTAATTAACAGAGAGCCAAAACACCAGTGTGCAGCCGTTTGCACTGAAAGAAATCAGATCTCTCTGGATTATTTGATTTATTCCTCCTTACAAGACCCCAATCAAACAAATTATGGCACCTTGCTGTGCCAGTCACCAAAGAATTCTATGTGGTTGTTGGGATCTATAGCACTAATGACATTCGGGGTGTAACCATGCATACACATGTATTGAAATCTCAGTTTGCGGGATGGAGTTGTAGCAGCTAATGTATAAACAGTCAGACCAATTGCCGTTTACCACAAAGGGGGGAAAAAGCTGGACTTGCTTGAGTAACCGTAATAATTGGAAAATGATTTTGATAGCCTGAAACAATCTAATATATTACAGAATATTATTAAAATAATATCAATCAAATTAACTGCTATTCCATAATGAATTAGGTAACAAGTTAGGAAGATATTAATCGCCATCCCCTCCCTGAAGCCTGAGGAGACTGGGAGGGAGGATACAGGGGTGATGAGTGAGGGCTTTGAGGAAATGATGGAAGGGAGGGGGAATAGGGCTTTTTAACTTTGCTCTTGCGGCTTGTTAGAACTCGGTTAGGAAGGCAGCAAGTAAATTCCAGAAGGTCGAGACATTTTTGCCTTTTCCTGTCTTTTTTTCTACTGTTAATTTTACCCTTTTCTATTTCGTCAGAGGTCCTGCAGAAGAGTGTGCACCTCTGTGGTAAAGGTGTACACACTTTCGCCCCCCTACATCCCCCCAAACAACATTTGATTAGCTGGTTGAAACAAAGCTTCTTTAAATGTACCTTTAATTGTGATGGCATGGCATAACTTTATCCAGGGCTGCTGTGACTCCCCGTGGCCCCTTTACTGGCATCTCTGTGGATGCCTATAGGGATTTTTCAGGCCCTTCATCTAGGGTACGTGGTTTTTAATCAAGTCCAGGTCCATGTACTTTGAAATCATAATCAGATACCTGGCTGGCTGAGCTGTGCCAAATATTTAATGTATTATGCTCATGCCAGCTCTCCCTTCAGCATGGCAAGTCTCCCCTTAATTCCATCACGCCAATCAATTACTGTGCTCATGGACTCTGGGCCAGTGAAATAACAAGTTGCCGCACTTTAGCACACCACTTTAATGTTGCCTGCTTTGATATTGTGGCTTGATGCAGTGTTTTCACAGGCCCGACCACATGACTTTATGAAGAAATTAGGACTTAAGACTTAAAAGGGAGAGGGATGGTGAACTCTTTGCCCCTCTTGCATTGCTGTGTCTGTATGGATTAAAAGAGGAAGATAACCAAAAGGACGGCGTTGCTGCTGATGTTCTCAGGAATGGCACAAGGCTGAGGAACTTTCATCCAAAGCTATGTAGCACTAATAGATGAGGCTTAACCTAGTCCTGAGGATCCGAGGGTTTTGTCAATTTAAGATCACTTTACCAGGATTTCAGAAGAGTGGCAGCATGGATTATCACTTGCGGCCTGCAGCACGACAGGGGTATCTGCCCTCGAACCTGCGATAATGGGGGTCTGCTCTCCCAAATGAGATAAAACGAGCTACTTATCGAAGACATTGCAGGTGTTCGCAAAGTCAAGTGCGGGTGAAAAGTGAACAACTAGTGGGGTTTTCACTGTTGTGTGAGACGCTCTCCCGTTGAGCCGTCTTTGCAAAGGGGTTTCAGATACAGGAAGGAGTGAGGGAGGAAGGGAGGAGAAAGAGTCCTTCGCTGACAAGATTAAACAAGCCCCCAATGAAGACTCGCTGCAACGCACGTCACCGGAAAACAGAAGTTAAGCATGTCATCAAACTTCCTGAGGAGAGGAAAACCCAGCAAGGTTTCCCTTGTGGAAGTGGAAATGTTTGTTTAACAGATATGTCCGTGAAGAAATCCCTTCTTTAACCACACTTCAAAATGATTCATGGAGTTATGACAGACACGTCACCCCTGACACCTACAAATGCAAGCCTCTACTCCCAGCCTGAGGAAAGATGCCAAATAAATACAAAACAACCCACTTTTTCATTTTTAATTACTTATTATTTCAGGGGGGCTTTAAAAGGTTTATTTTAGCTGTCACAGCCATCCGAGAGCAAGCGAGTGAGAGAGAGAGACAGAGAGAGAGGGAGAGAGACAGAGCAATGGAAAGCGAGGAAGAGAGAGAGGTAGGATTAGGTTTCTCCTGGGGAAAGAAGGGAGGAGGGAGGACAGCTCGTTCCTGATCCAGGAGGTTTTCAGGCCAGGGGGGCGACAGCTGCACTGTCTTTAGCCTGGATTTGAATTTGAATTCTATCTAACGATGCAGCGCTGGCGAGGACTTGGCAGGGCAGTCTGCTAATCTCCCAGACACAAATGCCTGGGCTTTTCTTGTGTGCCCTCGCCGAGATTTGAGTAATTAAAGTTAAATTGAAGGGAATAAAAAATATCCTTCTTGTACCCGGGCTGTCTTGCTAATGCCAAGTGTGAATAGTCAGGTTTGTCCTCAGAACTATAATCCCCAACGCTATTTCTCTTCTCTCTTTCTCACTCTCTCTCTCTCTTTTTCCTCTCTCGCTTTAAAAAGCTGAGGTGTTGCCAGGTTTTTGCAAGCTCTAAAGACAGTGATAAGGCGAAGGCTGCAGCCTTTCATCTTACAGGCATTTTTAAGGGAAAAAAGGAAGAAATTAGGTGACAGAGGGAGGGAGGAAGTGAGGGAAGGGGGACGTCTCAAAAGAAAAGTGGAAACTATAACAGAGTGTCCATCATGTTGGAGGAACTGGCTTGAGGAGTCTGGACTTGTTGAAGTTAAGAGAATTAAGCAGTGAGACAGGTTTGCTTAACAGCTGGTTAACCCTTTGCTTCCTCCCACACTGGCTCTCAAATTTGTTTAGTGGATACCTTAAGCTCAACTCATGCTTCTGCGTCTATGGCGTAGCCTTGGCATAGATGTGTATCCTACACAGAACTCTACGCCGTACCTTGACGTGTACGTCCCCGAAAGTATAACTATGCATCAAGGCGATGCAGACCGCAAGAGCTGTGATTGGTCCACTTGGTAGCATCGCAGTCAAGTTCGTTGTGGCACTGTGAAGGTTGTCTCATGAAGTTTTCTTAATGTCTGAGGTTCAAGCACATGGTGCAGTGACTTAAAGATTTTAAGGAAGTTCAAAAAGATATTTAAGGGACTTCACTCCTCTTTTCGACAAGCTGACAACAAGGTTTTTATATCACTTTTAAAATGTTGTTTGGGTTTATGTCGACACTGAGTGATGTTTTACTTTCATTGTCATGCCATGTGCTTCATAATTAGGAGATATGTCTTTATTCATAAAAAACCATGGTTCTTATATATAGTTCTCCTGTGACGGGTGCATCAGAGAGACAAAGCATAAATGTGTCTCTGTTGTTGTGAAGAGAGCTAAATTTACAATGAACACAGAAAAATTGTGTCCTTCATAAACCTGGATACTTCCTCACAATGATTATACAGGTTTCTGACTGCCAGTGTCTGTGACTCATACACTTTCTGTAGTGACTGAGTCACATCAGCTCCTGAAGACATTTGGTTGACTGGATGCTGCAGCATTCACCAGTCTCGTGGATTTGGCACTGGGAGATAAGAGAAATGATATTTGCTAAGTTTACTTACATGTCATATCATTTGAGCAGAGAATGTATAAGGGCCTGTTGCCAAAACTGATTATAAACCTGGATAATGCCTTTCACCTTTTTCTCACAGTTTTTGTCAGTGGATTTAGTTTGATCAAACTCATTGGATGGAGCACTGCGCAAACTACATTTGTTTATAAAATCATCATTAAATAACTAATGCTAATGCTTCTGGACTAAAATATATAGTAATAAAGAGTTCCAACTTTTTAAGACCAATCTTACTTTCTGTGCAGCACCTTTCACAACCTTGCTTTTGAAAAATTCCTTCGGTTCAGTTTCATTATAGCCTACTGCATAGCAAATAACTAAATGCAAAAGAATGAGTAAAGCAGATGCGGCTGAAAGTGTTTAGTTTGAGAAAGTGGAGGAATAATAAGAGAATATTATTTAAAAAATACTGCTTAAATAATAGTGTGCGTTAAACATAGCAGGGTCAGGAATACCCTTGATATACACAAATTGGGAGTGTACTGTAGGCTGGTATATTTCGAAGCATTAACACCCTCAGCCCTACACTCATCTCAGACCTCCATCCTTCTCTGCCCATCTATGTCTCTCTCTCTCTTACAGATTTTACTTTGCTCACCCTCAACATCTTGTAGGTTTGGTGATGGATCAGTCATTACATCAGGGACTGGCGACGCAAACTGAGTCAATAGAGGAAGAATTAAATTGTCTCATGGCCATCTGTGTTATGATGAAGAGCAGGAGCTGCCATGAAATTAACCTGGGACTACTATATGGACAACTGCTGCAGTGTGTGTATGTGTTTGTGGGAGTGGGGGGGGGGGCATAGATAAAATTGACAGCAGTAAATATGTATAGTTCAGTGGTATGTGTGTTTTGGGGTAGTGTGTGTGTGTGTGTGTGTGTGCAGGTCAAATGTTTTCTTGGCTTGTGATTTGCTGCACTGACCAACAGCTTGAGCTACTGGAGTTAACACCTCTGGAATGCTCTATCTCTTCTCTCTATTTTTCCATCTCTTTCCTCTTTTTTCCCAATAATTTGAGAAATGGGAACAAACCGAAAAATGATAAATGGGTCTTCCATTTGCCTTCTCCCCTTTCAAGACTACTATTTGTGACTTTCTGCCCATCCCTGTATCCTAGAAATCACATTTCTAAACAACTAAACTGGAACAGTAAACTCTCAATATCACCTCCGTCTCAATATATGAATGAAGTTCCACATTTCTTAGTAGCTGGTTGGGGTTGATGGCAGTGACCAAAGCAGTCAACAGTCAAAGGGGTTTACGAAAGGGTTTAAATTCATCACGTGTTAAAAGATGGTTAAAATGCTAATACAGTGCTTATTTTACATTGTTTACTTTCTTCTTCATTGTTTGATTTAAGCTATAATAGTTGAAAACTGAGATATACATAGTGGTCTCGATGTTGAGTCTGAGATCCATTGCTTTGGTCCTTGCCCAAGTACCTAGGGCAAAAAGCAATCTTTTCCTCATTAGAGTAAAGATTTGATGAGGAAAAAAGCCACATCACTCGTGATTCTTTGTCCCTTTTTCAGGGCTGTAACAATCACACATACAGGAAACACACAACGGCTGGAAGTAAGTGAGAAAAAAAAGATACACAAGAAGCACAGAAGACATTGACAAGTCACGGGAGCAGGGCAAAATGTCACCAAACACTTTTTTCTTCCTCTCATTTCCCTTTCTCCTCCTCTCTTCATTCTTACAACCGACTCCTCACTCAATAGTCATTTGATTTACACCTCCTGCTCCCGCCTTTACTTTCTCCTCCTCAAAAAGCTTGATTTACAAACCTCAGACTGTCTTTTTCTCTCCCTCCACAACACACAGACATGCTTGTCAGGACTGTGTCTGGAGCTGATGTGTTTGAGAGGTGAGCCTGCAGACAAATAAATGTCTAGACGCTTTGACCCTGGATCTGCTTGAAATAAGCAGGTTTAACAAACTAAAGTTAACCACAAACTTTTATTTACAAACCAGCAGTTCGGAGTCACCTCAGTAAAGATATGCACAGCTTTCAGATAGATAAATCAATCTATGTGCTTGTCTATTGATTCCACCGTGGATGTTTTAAAAGATAAGTATCGTGAGTTTTTGGAGTCGTCTGAAAAATCTTACATAGACAATTCAGGAGTTTGCAAACTGCTGATATATTTACATTTACATTTCGAAGAGTGTTAGATTAAAGTAAATATGTTTTAGTTGAGACTGGGAGACGTTAAACGGTATAGGCGCTCATTATGGGGATAAACAAAAACACATATGCAGACAAACATCCAAAACAAGAACGATTCAGAAATGTCCAGCCAACAGCGACAACCATTCTATAGTTTGATAAAATAAAAACAATTTAACAAGCTTATTTTGTCAAATGCCTTCATATTAAAATCTCTTGTAATTAAAAATAGCGCTTTTCTAGTCTTGATGACCTCTCAAAGTGGTTTATAGTACTTTAAAGTTTGCCATTCAGACACACATTCATACAGTGCATCTATAAGCTGTTCTTTTTGTGTTTTTTCTGTGAAGGGCAGGTCAGCATCTTGCCCATGGACACTTCAGCATGCAGATGGGGAAGACCGGGATTGAACTGCTGACCTTCTAGTTGGAGGACAACCGCTCTACCCGATCAGCCACAGCGATATAAAAATTACCCTTTTATTGGTACTACTCCTAGTGTCTCACTCCTCTCTCTCCCACTCTCTCCCCCTCTCTTTTCCAAACCACCTCTCCTGCTCATTTTTTCTGCCCAACAACTCCACTCCAAGATGGCCTCCTAAATTAAGTCGGTTTCTAGAGACTTCTTGCAGTTAAAGAGACATTTTCTCTCAACATACGTCAGTGCCAATCATTATCATTCAGCTAATTGCAATGGAAAGGTTGTTGCTCTATTTCCTTTGCTTGGCTGAAAATCTTCAAAGTAATGTCCATAGGTGGTGAAGGGGAGACAGCAGTATCAATAAGGTGCTGTATCCAGGTCCAGTGAAAGTGAGACCACAGCATCATCTGGAGGATGGGCCAGAATCTCATCAGAGAGATCTAGAATGGTCTGATAGGTCCAGAGAAGGTTGTGATGTTGCTTTTTTTCACAATGAATCTCGGACCAGGAATATTGAAACAAGTGTTTGGTCCTGTTGCAGTGTTGATGCTAGATCAGCTTCACTCTCATCAGGTTGTCTATTCTCCACGACAACTGTCCTGAGGATGAATCCACCAAATATTTGAATGTAAGTCTCTGTGGAAACAAAGTAGTGTTGGATGAGGACATGAAAGGATCTTTGGCTTGGTACATTTATATAACACTGTGGAAACAGAAAGATACTTAGGAATTGGGGGAAGAAAAACTGAGTTAACCCTGCTATTATCCTTGGAGTCAATTTTATCCCATTCAAATGTTTGGCTTCATATTGAATGACTTCTCCTAATTTAGTGGGAACAGCCAAGTTAACAAAACATGATCATGATCTTTCATATTTTCAATGACCTGTAAGCATAGTTTTCTTTGGAGTCAATTTCCTAGGCTGTTTTAGCTGTAAAACATATTTATAATTTGTTGTTTAGAATGTCACTGTAACATGTGATTTTACATTTGCTTTGATGATGATAAAGATCTGTTGTAAAAATAAGATTTAGTAAATGTTTGAAATTGTGTTTGCTTTCCTTGGGTAAAATTGACCCTGTACATAATAAATGTTACCTACCTTGAAATTGTTGTCTGTCCAAATAACTAACTGTAAAATCTACTAAAACTTAAATCCTTCAACTCCTAACAATGTTTTTCCTTAAACATTAACACTTAGCTGTAAAGCAGTTGACAACCAGACAATAAAAGCTCCAAGGATCCATGTCAAACTTTACAGCAGATAGACAGCCACTTGCAGCCTACATCGTCTGCGGCTTTATGTCCACCACGGGCTGTGCCTGCACTGAAATCGCTCTCCCTAACAGTCTGTAAAATCACACCCAGAGTCAATGGGTGCTTATTCGCACGTGCACTGCGGATAACAGTTTGATATTACAGCCCAGCCTGCAGTTGTGCTGTATTGATAGAACCATACATCAAACCTCCTCCAGACAATCGCAGATGGCTAATTGGGACTTTTTACAGCCTCCCAGTTTATGCAGTGATTTTGATATAAATTAACCACACAAGGCAACATCCCCTTTCATGGAGTACTTTTACTTGGACAGGACCTTGTCTGATGAATACCTCTCTTTATTGGTACAAAGACCTCCAAGGCTTAAGTGAGACGGAATATTGTTTTTAATACGTACCTGTCTGAGGTAATTAATTACGGCTGCTGTATCGCCTGCAGTCAAACTTGGAAGAAAAATCTCTGCCTTCCTCTCTCGACACTGTGTGTCTCTCTTTCATCTGTTCCATCTCTCAATTTATATTACTCTGTTTTCCCTCCCTGTGTTTGTCAGTATCCGCCCCTCCCTCCAACAGATCTTAAAAGCCATGTGAAAGCCAGTAAAGTAGAAAGGAGCAATCCATGTGTATTATCACACTCATACACACACACAGACTTTAAAGGATTAACAGGTTGGCTGCATAGTACGCTAACTGTGAAGACACATACAAGTTACATGGCTCTGCTGTCAAGTAAAAGAAGAATCTCAAAAATCGTTACTAGTCATATTCACAGCCTTGTCTGTTGGCTGCACATTTTTGAGGACATTTATCGTGTTTAAAGGGATAACACACAAAGTTTGACTAGACACATCACAGGCGGTCTCTCGCTCACATCGCTGCTTTGCTTTTGACAGGAACAAGGTTGTACTTCATTGTCAAATGTAGTTGTGGGGTTAGCGCGGTCGACCTCTTACCAGAATGTCGGCGGTTCGATCCCAGTCTTCTCTAGTTCCAATGCCGAAGTCTCCTTGGGCAAGATACTGAACCCCAAATTGCCACTTCTTATAGAGAGACACCTGCAAATAGATGCACTGTATGAATGTGTGTGAATGGATGAGTGTAAAACGGAGTTTGTTAAAGCTGGAAACATATTCAAACTTCCTGGATCAATAAGTCATAAGCGAAACGTTGTTTAACCACAAACCACGTCTCTTTCCACCGTAACGAAGACAACAGGCTCATCACAATGAGTCGTACTCCTAGCTGGACACATAACATGGATCTCTAGGTATCCTAGAATATCTTCCCTGTAATACTGTATATTCTCACCAATAGCACATTACACATTGAAGGTCACCTACTGGTTATTCTACAGTACTTAGTTTGGAGAAATGTAATTTGGCATAATTTTTGGAAATATTTATTGGAGGAATAATTCAATAACTTCACTCTAAAACTGTCTATTGTCACCTAAATCAATTCACTCATCCAGCCTCTCCTGTTGGCTAAACTACAATACTCAGTTTGGGAAAATGTGATTTTGCATAATTTCTGGAAATATTTTTTGGGGAAATTATTCAATATCTGCACAATGTTGTTAGGTTTAGGGTTAGAATTATTCTGAATAAATAGATGATTTCGCAAAATTATTACAAATACAAATTATGAATGCATCTTAATATAGTAAAATGTTGTTGTATTTACAAAGCAGCACAATGCACCACAAAAAAACCCTGTGTAGTCCTGTGGTTGTAATACTGTTACAAGTTACCATACAAATATGAAAACACAATTACCTGCTTTGTAGGAAGGCTACTGTAATTGTCTAGAGAGGCTTTGCTAGCATGAGCTACTCATCAGCATCTATTAGCTGCTAGCTAGGCAGATTATAGCAATTTGCGTGTAAACGTTTTCAAAGATAATAAAATGAGTTTAGTTACAAGTTATGAGTTATAGTTATAAGTTAGTAAACAACATATACCTCTAAGTAAGAATTCTGAGACACTTAATGAAATAAAAGTAGGTTAATACATAACTGTGTGGACTCTAGCGAGAAACAAGATTGGGGCTTGGGTTTTCACTGTCTGTTCCCACTGTTCTTAACCAAAGTCACCTACCGGCTGCTTCACGTGAACGCTCCTCACAATTTACAGTGTGTGTCACTCTGAGCGAGTGAGTGGGGGTGGGGCCTCTGTGTGTGTGTATTTGTGCTGTCTGGAAGGGACACATTTTCGCCTGCTCCTGGTATTTCACATGATAGCCTGATACGATAATTAAAAAAACTTACGTGAGCTACGTACACTATTGTTGGAGTGAATGTCGTTCACTTTCAGAATCATCATAAGTAAACCGATTTGTTCAATTCATCTTTCTCACACATTTTTTCAACATGTTCAGCAACTTTGTTCATCTTGATAGGGATTAACGGGAACCTGCATTAATACCATCATATGATTATATGATATTTTTAATAACATCGTTTTTATCCCATGTACTCAAAAGTTGTCCTTATTTCTTCCAGCTTCCGGTACACAAAGTCATCACAGAGCTGTATTAAGTGACAACGATTCTACATGCTGTGAACATGAATGTACTTCACCTTACACACAGATTAATGATGATGCTCTACCCACAGTGACGTTATTCAAACCCATGAGGACCTATTGTCTGATGATGGTTCTGTCTGTTCTGTTGCTGTTTCTAGTTGCAGCTACTTTTAAACCACCAGCGATGACATTTCCATTAATGTAAACCCAAAGTGAATACATTGAAACAGGCAGGTGGAATTTAAATGTTAAATCTATTGCATGACGCATGACTGACTTCCTCACATGCAAGAATGATAAATTCAAGTGAGCCTCTTGCTCCTTTTTGCTTTGGTTTAAGGGGTTACCCAACAAAGGGTACAACTGGCGATCAGTTTGATTTTGCTTAAATACTATAATAAACATTATAAACATTGGTACAACTCTCCATTAATGCAATAGACACTGTCTTTCCCATGACTGTTGTAAATGTTATTTTGTTAACATGTGTGCTGTTACGTGGAACATCTATTGCATTTCTGTCCATCCTTTGTTTTTTTCCTTTTTAAAGTTATTCTTCTGATGTAATAAGGGATATCTTGACTGTTTGAGGCTGTCGGTGCTCACCAGACAGGCAAACTGTTGAGTTGCATTATGGGAAATGTATGCTCACCAATTTTTTTTTTAGGTCTCTCACAATTTATGGAAGGGCAAAATTACTTAGTTAGATAACCCCCTTTGAAGATGTGTGGATCATGCAGGATGTACATTGTGATACTGCAAAATGGGCAATAAACACAGATACCTTAATCAAGCAAAACTCTTATGCAGAGTGTATGTAAGTGCAAATTCCCAAACAAGTTTGCAATCAATCGATTAATAAAGATGACAGATGACACCCACACACACACACACACACACATACACACATTGTAGACATATGTGGAGCCCTGTTATGCTCTCTGGTTTTTTTTTAGTCAGTTACAAAGCTTGTTTTCTTTAAAATGTTCTGTAAATGATTTCTAACCAAAAACTTTTTTGATTGAAATGATATTTTCACGGGTCTTTGAGAAAGATAGACGGAAGCAATAAAGAAGAGGAAGTTTGGGGTGTCAAAATTATGGCTGACACTCTGTCGTATCGCCTTGGTGCCAATGTGGGTCACACTCTGTAAGAGACACTTTGCATGATGGGACCTAGTACCAGTGTGTCTCTGCCAACGTTTTATTGATTATCCTGCAACAACTTAAATCTTAATGAGATCTTTTTGTGTTTTTCTCGGTTTCTAACAGGATTACGAGTCATGCTGCAATGCAATGACTTGCCACTCAACATGCAATAGATGTCTTGTTTGGAAGTCATTATTGAAAAAATATTAATCTCACAGCAGACTTGTATTATTTGGACCAGAATAATTGAAAATATTCATATGTAGCAGTGTAATTTTCATCCACATAATCGGCTGTGATGATTACTGTGATCCCAGCAATATGTGAGGATAAGGCTACTTTTTAACTATAAAGGGATTTAACATGTTGGATTAGCGCTAAGGCAAGGCTCTATGACAAATCACAAAACATTTCCTAGTATTTCTTCATTTGTGGGAAATTTAACCACAGGGATCTTTTTGCACTAATGCGAGGGGCATGTGATATCAAGTTTCAGGGGTGTTAGTCGGTCCAGACAACAAACAAGTGTGTGTGACAGCCTTCGACTTAATCCCTGATTTTAATTCCTTAATCATTATTTAAAATAGATTCCAGATAAGAAAGAAGAGGATATATTACAAACCTATTTTGGGTGTATTATTTGTTGTCTTCGTGCTTGGTAAAAGATGGAAACACTGCCTCATAATTTCTTCATTTAAATATGGGCATAGATACAAGAACGCATTGTGCAGTATGATGCAGGCACACATGCATTTAGCAGGATTCTCTCAGATTCCCTTGAGTGAAATTACAGCAGTGGCTCACCTGCAGAAGGGGCAACTCGCCAAGTTTATACAGTTTCTTTAAATTAAGTAAACTTGGTCCACCCGGGGTCCATAAATCCAGTGCAGAGACCTAGAGCAGAGTGGATTTTCTTCAGCTCTCTTCCCTCTGGTCAGTGGATTTACCACAGGAGTAATAACTGTCAGGCCAGATGACTGGTAAAGTGGCGGACAGGAGCGAGTGGAGGGGGAGTATTTATCACGGTATTGACTTTGTGACTGCCGTGTCGTGAACTCTTTTGTCATAAACTGGAGCAGCGCTGCAAATCGATCCGAGGAAAACTGCTGTCAACTCGACTCCGAGCGAGCATTGCTTTTCCTATGGCCACTTAGAGGACTGATAAATGCCCCAACCCCTACTGCCCGCTGCCTACTGCAGCCACAAGAGCATGGCCAGTCACTGAGAGACCATCCTCTTCTATCTACACACCATCCACATACACACTTGAAAGGATATAATAACACAGTATGCACTTACAAAAATACTGCCAAGAAAAATGAACAAACATGGAAGGGTATCAAATTGTGTCATTTTTGAATCGGGAAACAGTTAGAAGGCTGTTAGAAAATTCAAGGCCTTGTTCTATAGGCAAGCTGTGTAAGTTGACAAACTTGGCCAACATTGATTTTTATATTTTCACTGCTTTAGCGGGAGCCTAATTTTGAAAATATGTGCCAGACAAAATAAATAGATTTTACTGAGTAAAAGGGGCACTGGTATAAATTACATACTGACACAGTATTACATGAGTATGTAGGCTTTTATTGTGCTGGAGTGCAGCAGGTGATTTTCTGATGTTAACAAAAATACCCTTGATTCTTCAATGTCTCTACAAGCTGTTCTTACCTGGATTTGGACAATTTATCTAATTCTCCCTGACTTCTCCTTTTTTTTTTTGGACATGTAATGTCTGTGGTCTGAATTCTTTAGGTCTCTCCACAAATGTCCTCTGATCTCTGGTTTTCACTGGGACAACTTGTCTTGGCTGTTTAATTGAGTTCACGTTGCTGAAACCTAAACCATCACAAAAGTCTCAGATCCTGGATTCTGGAGGAAGTTTTCATTAAGGACCTTTCTGTATTTTGCTGCATTAACTCCTTCCTCATTTCAATCATGAATTTGATTTGTATCGCCCATATTGACAAATACAATTTGTCTCATAGGGCTTAGTTCTCACCAGTCTGTCAATGCTCCTCAATAGCATGATACTGCACCTAACATGCTTCACCATAGGGATTATTTACCGCTGCTTGAAATATAGTATTTAAGTCATCCCTTAAAAATGTTTACCCTCATCAAATGCTGCTAACGCTTTAATCTTGATGATGTTTTCCTGCACGTGTCATCTATTGCACTTCTGTCCGTCCTGGGAGAGGGATCCCTCACATGTGGCTCTTTCTGAGGTTTCTACGTATTTTTACCCTGTTGAAAGGGTTTTTAGTAGTTTTTCCTTACTCTTGCTGAGGGTTAAGGACAGAGGATGTCACACCATGTTAAATCCCTATGAGACGAATTTTGATTTGTGAATATGGGCTATACAAATAAAATTTGATTGATTGATTGATTATTGTTCATTTGTTTCTGTTTTTCACCATGATCAGACTGAGAAAAACATCCACATGTTTGGCGGGTGTTGATCTCCGTCATGGCAACAACGATTATAGAGTTCTTCCTCCTTAGCAATTTCTCTGCAAAGTAAAAACACAGCATTCATTGTGTTGCTGCAATAATTTATATTGAAGTGAATTACAGAGTTAAATTAAACTTGGGTCTGAAGACTGTCACTTGCTTAACTGACCTCTGAAATAGCCAACATGCAATGTAAAAAAATATAACAGCAGTCAGGTAAATTATTGAAACTTATATAGAAAATACACACTCAAGCTGCAATACAACGGTTTCAATTTATCAAAAACATTGACCTGCGTCAAACCAATGCCAGGTTTATCAAAACCTGCATTTTTGATAAAGCAGGCAGGATGAAAGAAAGGTTTTCTAACTTCTATGTTTTCTATCACTGTACCATTAATTATTTACAAAAATCTCTACACACAACGTCCAGCACACAAAATATACAAATGTGAAGGTATATTGTAGGACTGTTTGACAAGGATTCACTGATGACATGGACTCATTTTGTAGTTATAAGTAGTTTCAGAACATATCAAAGAATAAGTCATTCTTTAAATTATAATATTGTTCAAAATAGGGGTGGAAAAAAAACAGATATCATGAAGAACATTTCATATGTCAATATTCATTAGTCTGTCTGTCTGGCTGGCGTTTTTTAGAACCGGCACTGTACTGTGACTATAAACTTGCTACTTAGTGCCCTGTATTTACTGCCATTTCCGGCATTTCACTTGAGTCTCAATATCCCCTGCATTTAATTGAGATCAATCAATCAATCATATTTTATTTGTAAAGCCCATATTCACAATCACAATTTGTCTCATGGGATTTACCAAGGTTTGACGTCATCTGCCCTTAACCCTCAACAAGAGTAAGGAAAAACTACCAAAAAAAACAACCTTTCACAGGGTAAAAGAAGGTAGATACCTCAGAGAGAGCCACATGTGAGGGATCCCTCTCCAAGGATTGACAGAAGTGCAATAGATGACACGTGCAAAGAAGACAATCAGAAATATAAGGGTCTTTACAGCATTGATTAGAATAAACACTTTGTAGCATAATGGATTGTAAATTAATTGATGGATTATTGTCAGTAATGGTTGAGTATCTGAGGAGAAATATGCCAACACGATACAGACTCCACCATTACGATCACAATCTCTGATACGCGATCCATCATCATAATCCACAATGTGGCCACGATAAACCAAAGGGACTCTAAAGTCAAGTCAGTAAGACCAGCACTGTGACATATTTGCATATTGCACATAAATGCACTATTGTTGTTCTATTTTCTCTTCAGCTGTTTATATATATATTTAGATATATATACTTTATTTCTATTTTAAATTTTGATATTCTATTTTATACTATTTCTATTTTATAGGTTGTAAATACTTGAGCATTGCTAGAAGAGAGCCTGTGACTCAAGCATTTCACTGCTAGCGACTGCTTAATGTTATTGTTGTGCATTTGATAATACAAATCTTGAATGTTGAATGTATTGATGAGATATTAGTTTCTTTGATGTGATGAGGAGGGAGAAGAGGAAGGAGAAGCTGGGAAGAGAAGCTCCGTGTGTCATGTGTCCCCTGACATTCTATACCTATAGCCACATAACTAAGAGCATGTCAGAGACAAGCCTGGACCGGCTCTAGCTTTATCATAAAGGAAGGTTTTAAGCCTACTCTTAAACGTACAGAAGCCTGCCTCTCGAACTGAAGTGGGAGATGGTTTTGGTAAATGGTTTTGTATTTATATAGCGCTTTTCTAGTCTTAATGACCACTCAAAGCGCTTTACAGTACAGTTTTGCATTCACCCATACATTCATATAGTGCATCTATTCACAGCACTTTGATATTCTATGGGGGTCAATTCAGGGTGCAGTATCTTGCTCAAGGACACTTCGACTTGCAGATGGGTCAGACTGGGGATCGAACTGCCGACCTTCAGGTTGGAGGAAGACCACTCTACCCCTCAGCCACAGCCTCCCAATGAGATGATGTGTATAGTTCCACAGAATGTCCTCTGTGAAAGAAACACTGCAGTTACTATGACTGTCACTGGTTACATAATGATGAATCCTAGTTGCTCCTATTAAGCCTCGGTAGAGGAACTTAAGACACACTTTATGTACATCAGATGCTTAGTTAATAGTTTATCATAGAGACAAGCCAGTATTACACATCACAAAGAAAAAACTGCAGAAAAAAAAAATGTTTACATCAATCAATCAAATTTACATCTGGTTAAAAAGATTTTGTATTTGTTATATTAGTTCAAAGTCCTATGTTTTTGCTTCTGTTTGTGTCTTCTTTTTATTTGTAGATATTTAAAGTAGAGTTTTTGATTCAACTTTATAGAATATCAAGCCTCAATTACATTTCTGTGTCAAAAGGCTTTGGAAGAGGGCAGTGTGGAGGGTGAGGGAGATGGCATCTGCAGTCGACCTATTTGACCTGTAGGCAAACTGACGAGGGTCCAGAGAGTCAGGGAGGGACGAGGTGATGAATGGTTGGACCAGCCGCTCAAAGCACTTCATGATGATGGAAGTGAGTGCTCCTGGGCGGTAGTGATTCAGGCAGAGGGTTTTAGTTTTCTTGGGTACAGGCAGAGATGGGCAAAAATACATCAAAATATATTTTGATACAAAATACAAAATACCCCTCAAATAAATGTATCAAAATAAAATACAAAATACTGGTGCCAGAAAATCTAACATAATACAATACATGCATTTTGTAATTGAAATATAGGAAATATTCTTTCTGGATTTTCTGTTTTCTCACAATTTGGTATAGCAGAGCATTCAGGTTTGGGCTGTACAATTTACACAAACCTCTGGTGAACCCCACAAAAAGGAAGAACAGTCACGGAATGTCAGTGTAACTAAGCAGAGCTAATAAAAGACAACAACTTGATTGATTATGTATATATATATATACAGTGGTGGCCAAAATTATTATAACACCATTAGGATCTGACAAAATTTATATATTTTTTGCCTCCAAAACATGATAAACTGGACAGATCTATTGTACATTCAAAAGAAAGCCTTTGGCTTGAGTTGCAGAAGGCATGGGATAAAATTAGGGTTGAATTTCCTAGGAAATATATTGACACTATGCCAGAGATGTGCTGCTGTAATTGCTCCAAAAGGTGGACGTACCAAATATTAAAGTTAAAAGTGGATTAAATCAGTAGGACTCACTTCATCTGGTATTTGTTTGTGCTCAGAGCAACCATCTGCATGTTTCATGAACATTATGACATTAAATCATGATTTGGAGGCAAAGTATTTTGAATATTTACTAAATTACTCCAGTATTTTGTTACAAATTACATTTGATTTTTATCGGCATTATCAAATACAAATTACAAAATACTTAAAGTACTTGAAATACGTATTTCAAACCCAAGTAATTGAAAAACTGCCCATCTCTGCGTACAGGGACAATGATGGTCTTCTTGAGACATGCAGGGACTGCAGCAGTGACAGGCTGAAGATGTCTGTGAACACACCTGCCAGCTGATCTGCACACACCTTGAGAGCTCAGCCAGGGATGCCATCAGGTCAAGGTGCCTTGCGTGTGTTGATCCGGTTAGAGATTTCCAAACGTCTGCCCTAGATATGACATAGTGTCTCCCCCCTACTTCCGTTCCTTGCCTCCTTTCCCTTCTCTTCCTCTCCTGTAGGTCTTTGGTCCAGATGAATGGAAACTCAATAGTGGCTCTGTTGACATCCAGAGGCAGTCTGAGCCTAAAACGCACCTGGGTGGTGGATAACGACAGCCACTGTGTTGGCACAGCCTCTCCATCTCCTCTCCCCGGGTCCTGGCTGAGGGGATCAGAGGTCAGGGTTAAAGTAGAAACTGCTCCCCCTGGGAGTCTGGAACTCTGGGGAGGGTCCTATGTTGAGTGTAACCTTTGACCTGTCCCACAGGAAGGTCAGAGTGGTGAAGGAATTGAGGATTAATGTAGTGGCATGGAGCAAGGAGGAGGTGAAGACAGGGCCAATTCACCTGTCTGTCATTCTGTGTGTTCATCTGAACCTCACTGTGACAGCTTCCTGCAAACTGAAAGAAACACTACCCAGACTGCTCAAACTGCAGAGTTTAAGGCCTTCACAATCTGCCTCTCACTTTGCAGTTTACGCTGTGATTGAATTGCATCCTGAATTCAGCACTTTCTCTATTATACATCAATTGCACACTAGCGTCACAACCGTCACGGGCAATTTGGGGTTCAGTATCTTGCCCAAGGACATTTCAGCCAACGGAATGGGGGAGACAGGGATCAAAACCAGTGACCTACTGGTAAGTGGACAACCTGCTATATCCCCTGAGCCACAGCCTCACCTAGTGTGTAATATCATTCTGACATCACACGTGAAAATCTTGTAGAACACCACATCAGTGAATCTACAGTAGCCCTGGACGAGTGACGAAACAAAGAGCAGAAACAGACACCAGCTGATCAAAACACACAGCATCCACGGGACAGAGGTCAAAAGTCATTATCTGAACATCCTCATTGTGATGACTGAGCTTTTAAACTGGACAGGCTATATTGTCTTGTTAAAGTTGGAGGACTTCTTGCACGTTTAGCATGGTTGAAAAAAATAAATTAGGAATTAATTAATGTTGCACTCCACACTATATCCTCTTTATATGTTGCAGTGTACTTTTAGTCTTCTATGGCTGCTGTGTCTCAGGAGCTAGAGCGGGCTGCCCCTTAACCAGAAGGTCAGCTGTTTGATCCCCATTCCTTGTGTCAAAGTGTCATTGGGCAGGGTTTTTAACTGTACAAAACAAAATATTGGCTTTGAATAAAGAGTCATGCAGACAGTTATCCCCGCCACTTGTGAGAGATTTCTTGGTCAAAGAAATAATACGAGTTGTCGATTACAAGTGTAACATTGACAAAGCACAAAGTCAAGGGAGTACAGGGAGGATTGAACCTGGAACACTATTTCATCAAGACTGAAGGAAATGGGAGAGAACTTATAGAGTAAGACAGCTATTGTATGACTCAATATAGTATAGATGCTCTTATTCTACTGATGTAAAAAAAACAATCACAATCATCCGCTGAAGGTAGACAGCAGGGTTATTCAGAGAATTTCAATTGAAATAAAAGAAAAACTGGGATTTTCTTTGTTTGTGGAGATGTTATTATTCAATTAAACAAACCCTGTTTATGTATCCTTAATTCTTAGATTCAGCAGAACCATATGCACAGGGTAAGAATTTGTTTCCTTATATCCGGCAAGGAGGTCATGTTTGTAAGCAAGATTATAAAAGCATCTGGATGAATTACCACAACACTAGATAGAGGGAATGGTATGGAAAGTTGTGGTACGGTCAGCAAAAAAAACATTAAATTTTAGTGCAGAGAAGGATCATGGGGCAGATCCAGAGTACTTAACTTTGCGAGACATAATGACTTAATCAGATATGGAAATGTTTGGAAACATGGCCTAAGACACTCACAACCTCTACTGATTGGGTCTTTAAGGTAATGACCTAAGCTCAGCTGATTGGTTGGGCTCCTTAAACGCTGTTTTCAAATGAACTATGATATAGTCGTATGGATGTCGCCTTTTAGCTCCTCCTCAGTTGAGCATGGTGTGGAGGTCGCACCTCCAGGTGAACCAGGGAGGGTTGATTGGCACAGCTGAGGTTAGATGACCAATTAAAGGACCCATCGTATGCCCATTTTACCACAGTTGACATGGTTCCCTGGGGTCTTTATGAAATGTCTATAACATATTTAGGTCAAAATACCACAAGAATCATTTAAAACAGCACCCTTTTTACCCTGTCTAAAACAGCCCTCCTCAGACTGACCTGTTTTGAGTGCCCCGCCCCCCTCTCTCACCCGTCTCAGTGTCTTCATGTGATGCCAAACTTGTGGTTAGGCCACTGTGGGGCCCAACCATATGCTGCAGGTCTGATTCAGGTATGCTCTTTTTGTCTCTGAGGATAGTTCTTCATAACTATTGCTTTTTGTGCAAAGAAAATAGATAACTTCAATGGAACAATTTGAGTCAAATGTATAAAAAAAGTAGCCAAGCAGCAGAGAGGATGATTAAAGTCATGCTTTTGAGGTTATTACTGTCAATCACAATATATAGACAATCCATTGTTTATTGCAGCATTAGAACAGGTTTAGTGTTTGGCATCTAGGCTCCAATCAATCACTCCCCCATATGATTAGACAGCTTTGATCGGAGTGATGAGCAAATACTTGTGCCTACAGGTAGATACCGGGGTGGTGGAGGGGCTTAAGCAACTGGAAGCAACACTGCAGCAACAGTGCGAGCAAAGGAGATGATGGAAAATTTCTCTATGCTTAAATAGATCACCTGATAAGGTTGAGTGACTCTCCACCTTTGGAATATCAAAGTTTTAATATGTTTGACATGTAGGACAATGTGCATATCAGAAAAAAACCCTGTGGGAAAGTGTAAGAAAGTAAACGTACCACTGGACTGACATGATATGAAAACACTCCTGGCTGTAAATTAATTATGACAGAGAATGAAAAAAACATTTCTGAGCGTCATATGTGTCAGAAGGTATCAGTTCATCAAAGTGACATGTGCTACTACTAATTTCCTTACTGATCAAATACCAAGTCAAATGTTGTGTGAATACCGATACTGTATGAACCATCGACAAACAATACAAATACACAGGGAAAAGCCACTGATCAAGCTACAGTGTTGATTAAAACTTTGCTAGCTTTAACTATGTGCGCAGCCTTTAGGGAGAGGAATCAAGTGATGTCATTAGCACAGCTTATGTTTATTTGGATATTTATTGTAACATTTATACAGTGGCCCTGAGAGCTCAGCACACTGAAGATAACAAGCAAACAGACCAAACACAAGCAAATATGCTGCAAATACGCACATCAGAACCAAATCATCAAACACGTTACAAATAAGAACAAAACAACCTAACAGGAACTTGTTGTGTGTGAAAGACTGACACGCACACGTGTTGCTTCAGAACGTACACTGTATTCTTTACTTCAGTCTCATGTGTCGTTCAACACTTCCTTGTTCTACAATGCCCGCGCATTACCCGTCACGTCACATCCCATCATCATCACACAGTTTCTTAAAGGAACCGTAACCACTATTTAGTAACATACAGCAAACCCATGTATCACAGTGTGACCATGTTATTAGAACATAACATTTTCCTCCCCCCACGAAGAGCAAACAGCATACCACCCCAACTAACAACCAATCAAAACATTTGTCAGGAAAACTGAACATCTAATCAAGATATCAAAATGTACTAGGCAAGAGTCTGTGAAGACAACCGCTAGACTAAACATGGTAATCCGTGACATAGTCCTGCAAGGCAACAGGCCGAGCCCTGGCCCGCACCGGCCTCGGGTCCGGCACCACAACCTCCTGGCGTGGTGCTGCGGGGGGTGCAACCAGGGCCGGGGGTGGGCCCGGATCAGTGGCCACGTTGCAGGGGAATGGTGACTGGGCTCGTGCCGTGGCCAAGTGCTCAGAGAGGGGTGCCGGGACTTTCCTCAGCCTACTAGCATGCCACCGTGATCCGTCGTCGAGCAGAAATGTGGCGGGGCCAAGAAGGCGACTGATCTGTCTGGGTTGGGACCAGAACGAGGCCAACTTGTTGTGTCGCTGCGGCCGTCGAGCCCTGACCCAGTCTGAAACCTGAAGGGACGGTGGCCTCGCCCTGCACTTCTTGTCCACCCTTTCCCTCGTCTTCTGCTGCCGTGCAGCAACAGTCTCTCGGATTCGGGCCAGGGAGGGCATGGGAAAGTCACTATCTGGTGCTCGGAGCCTGTGTAATGGCAGTTCCAATTCTCGTCCGAGCATCAGAAACGCTGGTGACACAAGCGTGGTGGAGTGATGGCTTGCTCTGTAGTGCAGCAAGGTCTGGTTGAGTGCCTCCTCGAATGCACAGCCTTGGGCCAGGTGTGCACGAATCCCGTTCTTCAGTGTTGCATTAAAACGCTCTACTCCACCGTTGGCCTGTGGGTGGTAAAAAGCGGTTCGGATGTGCTTGACACTCCTGCTGGCAAGAAAGTCAGAGAACTCCGCAGATGTCATCTGCGGGCCATTATCTGTTGTTATGGCCCGAGGCACGCCCCAGCGGGCAAAGAGGCCATCCAGTATCCGAATCATGACGTGCGACGTCACCGTCCCCACTGGCACAACCTCCGGCCACTTAGAGTGGAGGTCGTAAACGACCACCAGGAAGCGCTGGTGGTGTGGAACACCACGGCCATGGATTTCCCCACAGATGTCCAGCTGTACATGTTCCCAGGGACGTGAAGGCCAGGGGAGCGGTTGCAGGGGAGGGGTTGAAGGGGTTCCAGTTTTCCCACTGAGGAGGCACGCTGAGCAGTCCTGGACCAGATGTTCAATATCGCGGTCGATGGCTGGCCACCACACCAACTCAGGGCACCGCTGCTTGAGTTTCACGATTCCCAGGTGACCCTCATGTTCCATTGACAGGACACGTGCACGCAAAGTGTTTGGGACGACGGTGCAGAGCCCCCTCGAATCACACGTGTCTGCCCAGCAGGATAGCTCATCTTTCACCCGAGCAAACGGTTTCAACTCTTCCGGGATGTGGGACGGCCAGCCGTTTCTGATGTAGGTGCACAGCTTGGATAGTATCGGGTCTCGTCCTGATTCAGTGTCCAGTTCCTCCAGTGTGACTACTGGCTGCAATGGTGCATAGAGCGCTTGGATGAGAGCTGGTTCTTCATCGTGTGATGGTACAGAAGGGTTTGGGGCTGCGATGGAGCGAGAAAGGAGATCTGCCACCACGTTGTCCCTGCCCGGCGTGAAGATGAGGTCATAGTGGTACTGGCGGAGGCGTTCCGCCCAGCGATGGAGTCGGAGAGGCTTGTGTCCCGAACCTGACGTGGAGAGCACCGTTGTGAGGGCCTGGTGGTCCGTCCTGATGGTGAAATGACGGCCATAGACATACATGTGCCACCTCTCGCACGCCCAACCACAGGCCAATGCTTCACGTTCACCCACAGAGTACCGCTGCTCAGTGGGTATCAGGGCCCGAGATGCGAAGGCGATTGGCCTCTCCGTGCCGTCATGAAGCTGCGACAGGATAGCTCCAACTGCAGCAGTGGAGGCGTCGCAGGTGATGAAGGTTGGGCTCGAGAGGCTGAAATGGGCAAGGACAGGAGGTGAGGTTAATTGTTTTTTCAACATGTAAAATGACTCAGAGCACTGTGGTGACCAAGCCCACGGCTCCTCCTTCTTCAGGAGCTGGTGGAGGGGTGCTGTCGTTTGTGAGTAGTTGGGCAGGAAACGCAAATAATAAGCCGTCATTCCTAGGAACTATGCAACCTGTGTGGTGGAGGTTGGTTCAGGGATGCGTTGTATTGCGTCAACGTTGGAGGAGAGAGGTGCAATGCCATCAGCTGAGAGGCGGAATCCAATAAAGTCCAGAGTCGGTACTGAGAAGAGACATTTCTCCCCGTTCAGTGTCAGGTGATGTTTGGTGAGGGCCACAAACACTCTGTGTAAGCGGGTATCGTGGGTGGCTTGGTCTGGCCCATGCACCACAATGTCGTCCAGGTAAACTGCTGTCCCCGGGACCCCAGCGAGAATTGTAGACATGACCTTTTGGAAGCAGCTGGGGGCAGAGCTAAGACCAAACGGCATGCGTGTGTACCTGAACACCCCAGCGTGTGTCACAAATGCTGTCAGGTCCCGGCTGGCCGGGTGAAGGGGAACTTGCAGGTAACCCTGGCGTAAATCCAACTTTGTGAAAACCGTTGATCCATGGAAAAGAGAGGTGAGCTCCTCAGCTGTAGGTAAAGGATATTTGTCTGGAATGACAGCTCTGTTGACCTGTCACAGATCCACACAGACCCGGAGGCCCCCTGACTTTTTTTGTGCGACCACCAGGTTTGAGATCCAAGGTGCTGCTGGATCTCGATGATGCCCTCTTCTAGCAAGGAGGTGAGCTCTGCAGTGACGCCCTCCCGGAAGGTGAGTGGCAGGCGCCTAAGGGGCTGCATAACTGGTGTCACGGCAGGGTCAACCAGGGGCCGATGAGTGAATGCTGTCAAGCGGCCCAGGCTGTCGAACAGCGCTGGCCACTGCTGGTGCATCGTTGGGAAGACCTGCATTATAGCTCTTCCACTATTGTCCATCAGAGAGAAGCCCAGTGCAATGAAGAGATCGAGGCCGAGAAGGTTGGTTCCCCGCTGTGCCACATGAAAAGCGAAGGAGGGAAGGTGTATCGTACCATAACGGACAGGCAGGTCAATTGTGCCCACAATCTCGATGGCAGAATTTGCATATCCCCGCAAGCTTGTGGATGGGGGTCCCAGTGGCATGCGGGAAAAGAATTTCCTGTATGTGGCCAAATTGAGGAGCGACGCTTCAGCCGCAGTGTCCAGGATGAGTGGCACGCTTACCTCCCCCAGCCGCACTGTGCAAGTTTTGAATGATACTCGTGTAGAACGGATATTACTAATTTCTGTGTATCCGGAAGGGAACTGAGGAAGCCTGTGCTGCCGTGCTTCATTGGTTGGAGCTGAACAACAGACTTTAGCAAAGTGGTTTAATCTAGAACAGTTTCTGCAAACCTGTCCACGGGCAGGGCACTGTGATGCTCTTGTAGCATGAGAACTGGATCCAGAGTTGCCGCAATTGCGTCTGGAGCCCACAGTGGGGCGCTGTCTATTCATTTGTTGCACAGGCAGGCTGTCACCGCTATCAGTGGACGGGAAAAACTGTGACGTTTCTGCGCGCTGCAGCTGTTGCGCTAACGCCGTGTGGTGAGCAGGGCTGGTCAGCAGAGTAGAGCATTCCAGAGCACATTCCACTTGCAACGCTATTTTGATTGCATCAGTCAGTGTCAAATCATCAGGTTCCATAAGCAGTTTTTCCCGTATCTTGTCACATGACGTGCCTTCTATCAGCTGGTCTCTGATCATTTGGTCATGCAATGCTCCATACTCACAGGCTCGTGCCAGCTCACGTAGGTCAGCTACAAAAGTCTGTATGGACTCGCCGGGTCGTTGGTGGCGCTTCCTGAGTCTGTACCGCCGTATCAGGACACGTTGTTTCCCAGAGAAATGGTCCGTCAGCAGCTTGACTGTATCCTCGAAAGCTGTCGCTGAGCCGAGCGCCCCAAGAACACGCTGGCCCTCGGTACCGAGGCAGTGGACGAGGATAGCGGTCTTTCGCTTGTCGGGAAGCTCGTTGTCGGAGAATCCGAGCGCATCAACATAGGCATTAAAACCTGTCAGCCACCGTGTCCATGGCACTGCGGGTTCCCCGGGTACCGCAAGAAACACTTCGGGTGGGGGAAGGCTAAATCCAGCCATCCTTGTCGCCAAATGTTGTGTGTGAAAGACTGACACGCACACGTGTTGCTTCAGAACGTACACTGTATTCTTTACTTCAGTCTCCTGTGTCGATCAACACTTCCTTGTTCTACAATGCCCGCGCATTACCCGTCACGTCACATCCCATCATCATCACACAGTTTCTTAAAGGAACCGTAACCAATATTTAGTAACATACAGCAAACCCATGTATCACAGGGTGACCATGTTATTAGAACAGCAACTTGAACTTCAAGGATGCTCCAGTGTTGTATCTCTTTGTGTGGTCAGGTTGTGTATATAAGTTAAACATGTATTATACATGCATTTATTCCTGAGCTGTTTGTGTCTGAAACAAATGTCCTATTTTTTTAATCCTCTTTATGTATAGCTATCAATAAACGTGTCTGAAAAAAAAAGCCAATGTCTATAATGAACATGGTCAATCATTTCATTCTGACCTGACACTCATCATTTGCTGGCGTACTCGACTGTCACTAACCGACCTGCCTGCGCGCACCCTGCCTGTGCTCTCACTGCACATGAGCAGACTGGACAAGCTGGAGAGACATACACCAGCGAAGCAGATACAATAGCTAGATGTTAACGAGCGAGTCACAGAAAAATCTGCTTCTAACAGTTATCAGGCAGTGCACGTTGATGCTTTTTGTGAGCGTAGCTTTGACAAGAGCACTGATGGGATCAGTATGCTATATACCAGCATCAAGATTTTACTTGCCAAACTCATGAGATCCTTCACCTCTATTGCACCAGAAGGGATGTATGTCTCATGCTAGCCTTTCGATGATCATAAACAATATACCTATGAGCATCTCTATTGTACAGATGGAAACCCCAGTAAAGTAGATGCATAAAATACATTTGTTACATTTTTCTTATAAAAATGTGAGAGCTTATGAAATGTCATAAATCACTGAGATATTTACATCACCGGCTAAAGAGCACCATCACCAATCATCTGGACCTTCCACCGAGGAACTATTGAGAACATCCTGACCAGCTGCATCACTGTGTGGTTTGGGAGCTGCACAGCTGCCAACCACAGGAGCCTCTAGCACCATGTGACTCAGCTGAGAGGATCACTGGTGCACTTACTCCCCTCCCTCCTGGACATCTACAGCCGCCTTGCCTCCATAGCCACCAGCATTGTCAACTATTCAATCCTCTTCCGTCTGGGAAAAGATTCCGGAGCCTCCGTGCTGGTTCCATCAGGCTGTCATGATGCTGATCTCTCTCCCCTCATCCCCAAGCACTGCAACCCCTCCATGGGAATGTAAATAACTAATGCTCTTGTGATGTAGGAGGAGGAAAGGAAAGAGAGGAAAGAGTATAAAAAAAGCTTTCGTAGAGTGTGTGGGTGGTGTAATTTTTTTTCTGGCAGGGTGGTGATCTGAGCATTCAAAGTCCAGGACAAGATGATGAACAACTTCTCTTACAAAGAAGAAAAAGGAAATCTGTTTTCATCCATCTTACAGAACTTGCAGTCTGTTAAAAAGAGGGAAAATAAATTTAGTTAATAGTGAATTTTATGATTTTAAATTGTTTTAATTATTTAAAAACACATTTGAACTTTTAAACTTTCTCAGATTTTAGTAAAGAATAGAGTTTTTATAGATGAAGGCCAGACTTTGACACTGAAGACCTTTACTGATGTGATCTCACTTTGGTATTGTCAAAGCAACAATGGCAACATGCACTGTGGTAGAATGAATGTACTGTGACAAAGCCCTGAAGAGGATCAGCAGAGAGATTTTTTAACCGACTTGACACACACTAATAGCATATTCCAGTGGCAGGTCATTGGTACATCAATTCCATTTTTGTCTTTCTATAGATGCCAGGAAATTCATTGATATAATGTATTGCCTAACCCTAACCTTAACTATCACAACTAAGACAAACACCATGAACTAAACCTAATTTTAAACCAGAGCCATTTAAAATGTTGAGGATCAGCCAAAATCTTCTCAATCTTCTCAAGATTCTCTCCTCACTAACACAGAAAGAAAGAAAGAAACCCACACACACACTCACACACACCTCTGTCAGCAGTGGGTCACTGGGAGATCAGTTGTAGGTCAGACATTTTGCCCTAGCATATGATCTCTGCCTGCAGTTTACAACATAGTTATTTGTCTCTGTCTCTTCTCTCTCACTCCGTCTAATTCCCTGTGTTGCTCATTGTCTCAGTATATTGTGTTCTCGTCTCCTCTTTGTGTCTGATGATCTGTCATACCAAACCACAGTAGAAGTTAATTGTCAGGTTATCATTGTTAAGTACGTAATTCATTTGTAACTATAATATGAAAAATTGAGATTGAAAAATTGAGATTGAATTGACTATTCGTTTTCATTAAAAACGAGTAGTAGAACTTCAACAACAATTCGTTATTTGTTTCAAACAAAAAATGTGTCAAGAAAATGTTTCTATAAATCTCATTAGTTTATTTCACATTGAGGACAGAAGGTAAAGTTATGCCTGGCCCGGAAGCGAAAAGGACTTTTAGGGGGAAAGTATTTTAAAATAAAAGCCATGTGGATAGAATGTCCCAGCCAATCAAAGGCCACACCAACTAATAGGCAAATCTGCACTCAAAGTGCAAATCTGCAAAAAAAGGATCTGTTTGGTCCTGGAGTGCCTTTTTAAGGAAAATACCAGATACCAGACCGGAACTTGTTTTTGGGCCGGGATGGCTGGTATGGGTCGACGAAATCAGGTATTAAAAGATAAATAAATAGAAGAATAAATAACATAGACGATCATGTAACTTTCTTCAAATAAACTCTGACTCTGCGAGTAACTATTGGAAATTAGGCGGTGTTGGTAATGAGCCGTCAGACCGGATTCAGAGACCCGCTGGAAGTCCCGCTGGAACAGAGTGCGCACATCCCGGCCACAGCGCCACCAAGCCCAGGGTAGACCCCCACTGAGCCATGCACCAGTACCAGTATAATACCCATAAAATACCAGTCCAGCCCACAAGTAATCGTTTTCCCGATTAGCTACTCCGGGCCTGTCAACATCCACATCGGTCTTTGGGTGCAGATTGCCCATTAAGTCAATGCGCCCTCTGCCTAGGTGGGACATTCTATCCTCATGGCTTATATTTCTTTTAAATACTTTACCATCACACATCACTTACACTTCCAGTCAAGGCATAACGGTACTCTTTGTCCTGAATGGGTCATGTGACTTCCCTTTTTCATTTCAAACCAAAAAACAAGGTGCCTGAGCTGCCTCTGCATTGTTCAGTCCCAAAAGAAAAATGATATAACAAATTGGCAAAATCTCCAAACGGGCAGTTTTGTATTGTTTATTTGATTCGGACACAAAAAAGTTTTCGTTTGAACTAATTTAAACAAATACAATATTTAGGTTTCATATACAGTGGATATAAAAAGTCTACACACCCCTGTTAAAATACAAGGTTTTTGTGATGTAAACAAATGAGACAAAGATAAATCCTGTCCGAACTTTTTCCACCTTTAATGTGACCTTTAACGTGCACAATCTTTTAGAAGGAAAAAATAAAAGTAAAAAAATAAAATAATGTGGTTGCATAAGTGTGCACACCATCTTACAACTGGGGATGTGGCTGTATTCAAATTCAAAATCATGTTAAATAGTAGTTATTACACACCTGCCATCATTTACAGTGTCTCTGATTAATCCCAAATACAGTTCAGCTGTTTTAGTAGAATTTTCCTGACATTCTCTTGGTTGCAACTTACAGCAAGAGCCATGGTCTGCAGAGAGCTTCCTAAGCATCAGAGGGATCACATTTTTGAAAGGTATCGGTCAGGAGAAGGGCACTAAATAATATCCAATGCATTTGATATACCATGGAACACAGTGAAGACAGCCATCATCAAGAGGAGAAATGATGGCACAACAGTGACGTTACCAAGAACTGGACATCCCTCCAAAATTGATGAAAAAACTGGTCAAGGAGGCTTCCAAGAGGCCTACTGCAACATTAAAGGAGCTTCAGGAATTTCTGGCAAGGACTGGCTGTGTTTTACATGCGACAACAATCTTCTGTATTCTTCATATGTTTGGGCTATGGGGTAGGGTGGAAAGAGAGAAGCCTTTTCTTAACAAGAAAAACATCCAAGGCCGGCTAAATTTAGCAAAAACATACATGAAGTCTCCAAAAAGCATTTGGGAAAATGTGTAATGGTCTGATGAAACCAAGTTGACCTTTTTGGCCATAATTCCAAAAGGTATGTTTGGCGCAAATACAACACTGCACATCACCCAAAGAACACCATACCCACAGTGATGCATGGTGGTGGCAGCATCATGCTTTGGGGCTGTTTTAACTTCAGCTGGAACAGGGGCTTTAGTCAAGGTGGTGGGAATTATGAGCAGTTCAAAAATACCGGCACAAAACCTCCAGGCTTCTGTTAGAAAGCTGAAGATGAAGAGGAATTTCACCTATCAGTATGGCAACGACCCAAAGCACACATCCAAATCAACTAAAGCATGGCTTCACCAGAAGAAGATTCATGTTTTGGAATGGCCCAGCCAGACCCCAGACCTGATTCCAATTGAATACCTGTGGGTTGATCTGAAAAGGGCTATGTACAAGAGATGCCTTCGTAATCTGATGGATTTGGAACCCTTTTGCAAAGAAGAGTGGACAAATATTGCCAAGTCAAGATGTGTCATGCTAATAGACTCCTACCCCAAAAGACTGAGTGCTGTAATAAAATCAAAAGGTGCTTCAACAAAGTATTAGGTTAAGGGTGCGCACACTAATGCAACCAGGTTATTGTAAGTTTTTCATTTTAAATTTTTCCGCCTAAAAGATTTCAGTTTGTTTTTCAATTGAATTGTTCACGTTATAAGTCACTCTAAAGGTGGAAAAGTTTGGACAGGATTTATCTGTCTCATCTGTTTACATCACAAAAACCTTGAATTTTTACAGGGGTGTGTAGACTTTTTATATCCACTGTAAGTTTTATAGTCACGCATGGACGGACCTCCTACTTCTACTGCTGTGGGAAGTGGGTCTTATGATACCTGCCTGCTTTAATTGGATCAGTGAACTTATTCCACTTTAAATATAGATTTATTTATTTTTATCTAAAAATCAATGAAAAAGAACATTGTGAACATTTTGTGGAGTATAATGTCCAGATATTTGCTAACACAAGGAGTCAAATTGAAAAATACCAAAAAGAAAAAGTAAAGTATAGATCCAGAAGTACAGTACCTCCCACCACTGTAATCAAATAATAATCAGTGTTCAGACAGAGGTTAGAGAGAAATCACATTTCCACCAACATCTCTGTGAGCAGCAAAACTACCTCGAAACAATCCAGTCTCCGACCAAGTATTATAGAGATATCCCTGTACCCGGCATAAAAGATGCCAACTCTTCCTTTCCACACTCAATCAATGGAGCTGACCTTTGCAGACAGCCCCTCGCTGAGTGATTAAAGCTGAGTCTCAACATGGACTGTCGGGATCATGGAAATAAAGGCGTCCAGATGGGGAGGCAGAAAGTCCACCTCCTGCAGCTCAGATTCCACCATTATTTCCATGCATGCCACCACCACCACATTCTAGCATCCATTTACTATCCCTCATCTGATATGCACAATAGATACTGGGCTGCTGTTTACTCCATGTCACACTGCACAGTTATATATATATATATATATATTTATTTTAAAAAAAAGTCAGTGACAGAATGTTGAATTGTCAAGTAATTGTATCCAGGTGTTTATTTGTACAAGCAGAAAAGAGGACACACAATAGCTATTTGAGGACATTAAAAAGCTCCAAAATTGAAAGTGTCTCATTTTAGTGTCTTTTTCTCTTCGTCCTGAGGCACTCACTGGCTCTGCTTTTCACAGGTTGTTTGACCATCTTTTCTCATCTGTCATTTGAGTATGAGGTGAGAAATTAGCTGATTGGTCAAAAAAGAAAACAAAAGAATCCAAGAGGTCAGCAGCGCTGGCAAAACAGGTTTGTTGTAATTGACACTTCATTACTATTAAACCTCTTGATATTCCTAGAGTGCTTTTCCTTGGTCCCAGTCCAAAGCACAATGTGACAAAACAGACAAAATTAAAAATGGTGGATGAAGACCAGCAGAGGAGTGTCACAAGCATGAGAGATTTATTATATGAACTGTACAAACTCCCTCGTAAATCAGTGCAAAAGGCTTTCAAGTAGGGTAGCTGGCATTTATGCAAGAGAGAGAGTGAGGTGGAGATTAAATTGAGGAGCTGTGTTGTAGATCCAGTCCAAATGATCCAACAGACAACGAGAGGAAAGGGGAAAGGTGAATTTTCGTTTGATTCCCTTCACTGCAGAATCATGCAGAGACTTAAAAAAAGATCTATTCAATTCACAATTCAAAACATACTTATCCTAAGGTACTTGACTTCATAACATGAGACATTACTATATTATAGAGACACCCAACAGTTCTTCCAATGAGCAAACACTTGGTGACAGTGGAGGGAAAAAAAACAACATAAAACATAAACATTAAGCAAATGTGGCCATCTGCCTTGACCAGTTGGGAAAATGGGAAAGAGGAGAGTGCTGGGTGGGGACATGGGGTGGGTAGGAGAGAATGGAAGACTATATGAAAAACAACATACTAAATCAATGAGAAAAATGTAACCTTAAAAGACCCATATTTTCCACCTTTCTGTGATTTAATTAGAGGTATTAGTACCCCTAAGATGATATATCAGTGGTGTAAAGTTGAAAAAAACTGCTGAATTGAGTATTTCCTTGTCCTCTCTTCTGCCTCTATCTGGAGCTGCAGACAGAACAGGCTGTTTTTGCCTGCTTCTTGAGCCCCTCCTCTGATTGGCTGACTGCACTTTGAGTGACACGCAACCAGGCCTATCTCCAGTCTCATTCTAGCACATTCGATCATCTCTGGCTGTAAACACAGCTGCAAGTCACGCTATGTTTTGATACTGCTATAGAAGGCCAGCCACATATTTACAGTCGATTCAAGTTTTAGTAGGACAGTCGGCCAATGTAGGAGTAACGTCCCGAGCTACAGTAAGGAGTTTCAATACGGAGTAATGTAGACTTTACTCCGTACTGAGCACACGACATGGCACATCAGAAGAAATGAAGTGGTTAGCCTCTGGTAGCTAACAATGTGCTAGCTCAGCAACAAGTGTGCTTGGTGTCACGTTTGGTGTGAAGTGGTGGTGGTGAGGAGCCGGGTTGGTGGGTTGGGAGGCTGGACTGGTACCGGCTGGGAGGGTCTGAGAGTCGCGTGCGATCCCGAATGACATCATACGCATAGGAAGGACGAAACAAGACGTCTCTATAACATATTTCTAAATTTCCCACGGGATTAATAAAGTATCCATCTATCTATCTATCTATCTATCTATCTATCTATCTATCTATCTATCATATTTCTTAGAATGGACTTAGTGCAAACGTCTGAGAAGTGACTGTTTTCATACTTTGAGGCTACCTACAGACCCCCTTAAAGTAGTTACTGATAGTAGAGCCCAGAAAATGTATCCTACACAGTATGGGCTGTTTAAATGTGATCTTTACTGTGATTCTGTGATATCACTCTTTACTTGTAAAAATGTATATTCACCTTTTGTGTATTTATTCTAGTTTATACTTTTTTTACTTCTTTCTGAATGTTCAGCAAAGTTTTTAACTGATTGGGATTCATTGTGATGGAGGCAGGAATAATCCTCAGAATGCCTATAATTCAAGAGTAACTAGTGTCTCAGTAACCCCCTCCCCCCTTAGTCCCCACTACAATGGACTATTCTATGAGCGCATCCATGAAATTGATTCGGGCGTAAACAGATACTGACGAGCAGTGTTGCGTCAGTTCACACTTCAAAAGAATGAGTTCAAAGTTCAGTTCATACAGATGAAAATGAACTAGTTCACGTTCATTTGTTCCGTTTTTTATCGGGATCATTTAGATGACAAATTTATGATCATGTGTTTCGTTATTAATCGATGGTGTCGTATAATGAGTCGTGTCTCTCCAGTCACTTTAAAACTGAGTCCTGACTGTGAGCGTCACGTCTCGTGCCGACTGGGCACAAAATGTTGACGAGTCATTTTTCATGATGTTTAAAGGCAGCCTCATAAATTCTGGAGCGAATCACTAAGTTACTTCATGTGGTTATCAGGTCCTAATAACCAGTGAAGGTTGAGAGAGAGCAGGTCAGAGTGAAGGAGGACACAGAAACTTATCTTCTCACTGAAATAAAACAAGATATAAGGCAGAGGCCCATCATTAACATTAATCAGACAACCAGGGCAATAGATGCCAGATCTTCCATTTGAATAGACAATGCGGTACATTCTTATTGATAAAGAGGTCATATCGTTTTTAAAAATATGATTGTACTGTGAGTGCATTTGTTAAACTATTAATATTTTTTGTTGGATGGGTGATTAATAAGGATAAGAAAAGGTGGAGAACAATGGATGCAGAGGGCTCCATGCCTGTGTTCGCTTTTGGCCCCCAATTTGCTAAATCTGCAACTGTAGTTATAACCCTTGTTTACATATTAGTATAAATAATTAACATCCGCCACAGCATCTTTATATAATTTTAACTCTCAGTTCATATATTAGACAAAGATAGACATCAGCTTAGAAAAAGGACCCAGAGACATTTGGTGTATGATATAGGAAGAGTGTTTGTGTGGGTTCTCTTTTGCACATAATAACTCATTATCTTCATTACAGGACCCAGAGCTGTGTCTCCTGCCTGTCTCTACAGGTGCATGCTCTGCCAAACTCCTGCTCATCACCAGCTTCCTAACAAAATGGGTTCCAGACAGACAGATACTTTGTTGATTCCGAGGGAAATTATGGCATCCAGTAGTTCACAAAACAGTTAAACGCAAGAGCATAGAATAAAAAGTCAACAATAAGTACACATTATCTGCAGTGAGATGAAAGTCTAGCCACCAGAACATCTACAAACAAAGCTGTCACTGTAAAGACGTATGTGCTCATGGAGGTATTGACATTAGAGATAGTTTAAGTAGGGCTGGGCAACGATTAAAAGTTTAAATCGCGATTAATCGCATGATTTCCCTGATTAATCACAATTAATCGTATTTGTATAAACAAAATCAATAATGAATTAAAAAGTAGTGTATAGCGCACTTTTATTTTAAATGTTCTGCCATATGAACGAAAGTGCCATAACATTTGCTGTGCAAACAATTTTAACATCAGCATTTAATACAGTAGCAGTTAAATTAAATATTCAGTGTAAATCTCAACTTAACAATGTTATCAAAGCAAATACAAAATTAAAGCTCATTGCCACTGCCAGGGCATTAATGTTTTCCTACTCGTTATGAAAAAGAAAAAAACTGGCCACAAAATCCGGAGCCAAAATCATCTTATTAAAACAGGCAATTTCTGAGGTAACAGCAGAAACCTTTTACTTTCTTCAGGGAGCAGCATAACCAGTCTAGTACCAAAAGTCCCTTTTAGAGTGAGACACCAGAAAACACTTTAAGTGCAGTGTGTCAATTCCTAGAACTTGACACTGTTATTTTAAATGTACTGCCATATGAACTAAAGTGCCATAACATTTGTTGCGCAAACAGACACTTAACATCAGCATTTTTATATAGTTGCAGTTAAATAAACAAAATACTTTGTGTAAATCTCAACTTAAACAATGTTATCAGAACAAACACAAACCAAATCTTATTGCCACTGCCAGGGCATTAATGTTGGAGTGAATATATATATTCACTGAACTCCCAAAAGTTCAGTCAAATATCTGCAACAGAAAATCAACTCCACTTCAGTCAAAAATAATTTGCAGTACTTAATACTTACAATATACAGAAAAATTATCCTCTACATAATCATGCTGCATTTACACATTTACACTATTTCTCTCTTACATGCACTCAGACAGGATAGTGAGAAATATGATGTAAAACATACCTGTAAGGCTCCAGTAGCGTTTCCAACCTCTGCATTTTGTCCATTTCAACTGTAGTTGGCATGACAATCTTGGTGTTTGTGGTGAGGACGTCTCTCAGTGGCTGTTCGTTTCTGTGGATGCTTTTAATCATGTCCAGAGTAGAATTCTACCTGGTTTGAACGTATTTTTTTCTGTCCATTTTCAACTTGTTGTTGTTCTAATTCTGCTGCACTTGCTGGACTATGTTTAAAGTGCCCCACAACCTTTCGGCACTTGGCCAGGGTATTGTCAAATGCACTATTATGCAGTGATTATGTGACAGAACGCTGGAGACTGTGTGCGAAGCAGGGGACATGATCAAAAGGCAGTTGTCTCGGAGCAGCGATCATATTTCGTGCACTATCTGTGCCAAGTGTGGTGACTTTATTTAACACATTCCACTGCTGTGCAACGTCAGTAAAGTGTCCTGCGCACACTTCAGCATAATGTCTCTCCTCCGTTTTCATCACAGTCAGAGCCTGTGAATGCAGCACTCACTTTTTATTAATATAATGCACCGTAACTCTGAGGTAATTGTGGTTACCGAATGATGTCCAGTAGTCCCCAGTGAGCGCAACAGCGGCTGCACGTTGTAAAGTTGTCGCTTTAGCAGTCCTTTCATTTTCATACAACTCGTGTATTCTTCGTGTGATGGTGCGTCTTGATGGAATCTCAAACCTGCTGTCATTTGTTGCGATTCTCAAAATATTTCTCAGACCGACGTCTTCCACAATACTAATCGGCCTGCAGTCTGGAGCTATCCATTTCGCTATGGCTTTTGTTAGGTTCTCTTGCTGTTGTTTATCTATAGTCGTCCCTGCATCTAACGTAGTCTGCCGAAGCCTCTCTCTGCTGTCTGTTTCGTTGAATGATTTGATGGTATCAACTGTGTGTTTTGCATTTAGGTGATATTTTAGACTGGAAGTACTCCGGTGATAAGAAAATTCAACTTGGCAGTGGTTACAAATAATTTTGGTTCTGTTGAATCCGCCTTCTGGAAGAACTTTAAAATGAAAATGGCCATGTAAAAGCCAGTTCCGCAGCAGTTGGCAACAGACTTTCACAAAATAAAAGCCTGGCTTTCACAAATATACAATAAATAATCAAACCTGCGTTAATGCGCGATAAAATAATTGTCGTCGTTAAATAATTGATGAGTTAATGCGATTATAACGCATTAACTTGCCCAGCCCTAATTTTAAGTATATGATGATTGAACATTTTGGTGAGAGAAGTAGGGTCAGCCTGAGTCCTGAAACCAAATATAAATACAGATTTAACGATTAAATAAGAACAAAAGTTGTGCTTTAAACTATATTAGCCTGTATTAAGGCGCAAGTGGGCCAATTAGATAGATAGATAGATAGATAGATGGATGGATACTTTATTTATCCCGTGGGAAATTTAGATAATCCAGTGGTAAAAATTGACATATTCTGGAAATGGGCGTGGCAAAATGGCTCAACAGCGCCACCTGGAACGCAGCCCGTCGGTTTCCCCTCAACCAATCTTCAAAACTTCTGTCTATGTTTAACAGTTTTTCATTGTTTTTTGGGGGGTAATAGATACAATACAATACAATTATACAATCAGAGCCTACCCCATGCAGCAGAAGTACATACATTAAGAGAGACTTCAGAATGTATATATATATATATATACACTCCTGATCAAAATCTTAGTCTTACTGCGTCCAACCTCAGAAGCGATGGCACGTTGTGAGAGGCCTTGTTTATGCAGTTCAACAATCCTACCACGTTCAAAGATGGTGAGCTTTTTTGCCTCTGCCATCAAGAGATCTTCACAGTGTGATTACTTGACAGGAAATGACATGGAATCCAAATTTTTGCACAGATTTTGGCTTTTAAAGGCTGTGGTCTTAAACTTTTGATCAGCTGATGAACAGCCTATTTGAGTTAAATTGTTGTTTTCAATAAATTGCCTGCTCACAACTTTTGGTCTCTTGTTCCCATTTCTTCTTTTTGCATTTTGAAGCTCTACTTAGAACCTTCCTAAGATTCAACAGTGCAAAATGCAAATTCATGCAATTTTTTAACTGGTCTTAAGATTTTGATCAGGAGTGTATATATATGTATATAGGAATATTGGATTATAACAATACAAATAAATACAACAATGCTGCAAGATAAAGTAAAGAAAAGGAGAGAGGAAAAATTTAATAAAAGAATTAATAAATTAAGAGAAAAATGTAAAATAAATAAATAGGTAAATAAAGTAAAAAAAATAAAGGGGGAGGGGGGCTTGTTGCCATCTAGTCTTTCTCCTGTAGTGGACTTTGTATGCTCTCATAGTATGACAGGAAAGGGGTCCAGGTTCTCTCAAAGTTCTGTATGGAACCTTTCAGACTGTCTTATTTTATCCAGTTTCAAGAAGGACCTGGTATCTCTAATCAAGACATGGACAAAGTACGGCCCGCTGGCCTTTTTAATCCGGCACGCCAAACTTGTCCAAATATAAAAACACTACTAACAATTTAGTAGCACTTAAATGGCACTTATATATAGCAATTTGTAGTTTTGTTTTATTTTTTTGAAGAAATTTTACTTTCTTGCGTCTTGTTGTTCTGGATTGGTACCCTCAGGGTTGAATGCACTTATTGTAAGTCGCTTTGGATAAAAGCGTCAGCTAAATTAAATTTGACCGGGATTGTGGTGTATAGGTATGAGTGTTGAGTGTTTAACACGGAGGCGACAACAAAATACTTTTTCACTGAAGTTGAAAGCAGTCAACGCAAGAACGGGCAGCTACGGCTCAGAGGTTGGTGGCTAATTTACACACCCAGCAAAAAAAAAATTCACCGACAAACTGCGAATCAAGAGTCAACTACCAAGGCAAGTTTTTTTGGTGGCATTCGAAATAGCAAAGGCTAGCAAGCCTTTATCCGAAGGCGAGTTTTTGTTAAATTGCCTTGCAAATAAATGCTTTGCTATTTGTTAAAGGCCAAATCCTTTCATGTAATGATTTTTCCATATCATTTATAACAGTAAAGCCAAAAATGGCACATAATGGGTTTTGAGGGATGATCACACCAAAGTGCAGTGAATTCTCAGGAGTATTTTAAGTTGAATTAAGCTTTGTCTAGCGCAGGGGGATGCAAAACTTATTTTTTAGATGATATTGATTCATCAGATTTCCTGTCAAACATGTGGATTGAAAAGTATTTTTGAAGGATCAAACTACAAAAATACATTCCTGTCAATAAGTATCTCTGGTCTACGGAAGAGGATTAGGGCCACTGTGGGAAAAACAAGTGAGTTCTGAGTTTAAACTCTTTTTTCTCTGAATTCTGACTTTAATCTCAGAATTCTGACTTTAAACTCAGAATTCTGAGATTAAAGTCAGAACTCAGAATTCTTACTTTTCTTCAGAATTCTGAGTTTAAAGTCAGAAGTATTAGTGCCTGTAGTGAACCAACTTCGGGGCTCAGAGCAACACAACATAGGCTACTTCTTTCCCACTTTCCCGCGGACCGAAAATGTCGGACCTCAGTGAGTTTTTGCTTGCTCGAAGGGTCCCCGAGGAAGCCATTTCATTCATGGAAGAGCAGAAGGTGAGTGAAGAAGACATGTGTTAGATTGGTGCAGGCCCTCTTGCAATATTGATTACTAATCTATTTATAATTAATAAAGAGATTACAACGATATTGAAAACAATATCTCAATATAATGGAATTGATTACAATTTATTTGGGAAATTGACAATACCATACCATAATTTATAACCACTCAACTGGAAAGACTGGACATAAATGGAGTGACGCTTGCGAGCTTGTTCAGGCAGCCAACTCGAGCTGTGCTGCTCCAATCATGTGACATACATCATGTGACATACCTTACTCTCGACAATCATCTATATGGGGGAGGCTGTGGCTGAGGGGCAGAGAGGTTGTCCTCCTTGGGTGAATGTAAAAATGTACGGTAAAGCGCTTGGCCAGCTCTAGGAAGAGTCCTAGGGGTTCCAAGCTTCTTCCATTTAAGGATGATGGAGGCAACTGTACTCATTGGGACCTTCAATCCACTAGACATTTATCTGTAACCTTCCCCAGATCTCTGCCTCGATAAAATCCTGTCTTGGAGGTCTACAGACAGTTCCTTGGACGTCATGGCTTGGTTTGTGCTCTGACATGCACTGTCAACTGTGTGACCTTATATAGACAAGTGTGTGCCTTTCTCTTTTATTTTTTTACTAAATTAGCAAAAAAATTCTAAGAAGCTTCTTTCACTTTGTCATTATGGGGTGTTGTGTTTAGAATTTTGAAGAATTTAATCCATTTTGGAAGAAGGCTGTAACATAAATAAATGTGGAAAAAGTCAAGCCTTGTGAATACTTTCCGGATGCACTGTAATCAAAAACCAATGCTGCCCTTCACTGGTTACCTGTGAAAACATTGCAACCGGTTGAGGCAGATGGCCGCCCACATTGAGTTTGCTTCTGCTAAAGGTTTCTTCCAGTTAATGAAAGGTTGTAAAGTTGCGGTAAGTGCTTTGAGAGAACCTTAAGACTATAAAAGTGCCATATGAATGCCATATTTTTATACTTGAAGTGGGTCCAAATGTCAAATTGTTTGGTTTCCATAATGTTCTTTCCTCTTCATTTTATAAAATCCGGGGCAGATCATGCAGACATGCAGATTGGGGTTAGATTCATAGGAGACTATAACTTGACCATAAGTCTGAATGTGAATGGTTATTTGTATGTTGGCACTGAGCTGTCCAGGGTGTACCCTGCCTCTTGCCCAATGTAGGCTTGGATTGGTGACCCTTAAACGATGAGTGAGATACATGCGATAGATTGATGGATGGAAGGAAGGGTGGATGGAGATAGATGTATGTCCTGAAAAAAAAGGTTGTTGAATTACAGGATAAACACTGATTGGTAAATGGTTTGTATTTATATAGCGCTTTTCTAGTCTTGATCACCACTCAAAGCGCCTTACAATACAGAATACAAATAAGAAACATATAAACTAGAATTACACTCTGTTGAAGACACATACAAACTGATCCAGGGTTCTGCCCTTTGTCTTGATCCACACCAAAATGGAATTCTGTGTAATTTGTATGGTCTCAACCTTAATATGTATATTAAGACAATCTATGTTATGTTTTGTCACTATAAAAAACTAAATTGAATTTAATTGATTTGAATGTCTTTTGACAGCTTTGTTAGTCCGGTGCAATCTGCGCCTCCTCTTTTGTATTATTTTTGTTATTTCTTGCACTGCTGTGAGGAGGCTGTAAAGTAACATGATCAGCAGGATAAAAAACAAACAGCATCTTAAACCCATGACCTTTGTTGTGATATACAAAACCAACCATATGTCCAAGAGGGTGAGCTGTATGGCCTGTGTACTTCTGATGATGTATAACTCAAAGCCCAGGGTTATCATAAGCTGTGTGAAAGCGATTCACATTGCATGTAACCCTGTCTGCATGAAAGTGTTCATAACAGTGAGCCTATCCACTCAGGCCACAAGAACAAACTTGTTAGCAGGAAAATGCTGCTTTAGAACAGTTCCCAGAGGAAAGTCAGGAGGGATGCATGTGTGGAGGGGGAGTGAAACAAAGTGGAGGATAGATATCTCTGAGCCAGAGAGAGAGAGCTGTGAGAGGCTAACACTAATCCACTTATTAAGGCAACAACTGCAAGCCTGGAACCTGCACTAGATATTAATACCTAATCATGAGTCAATTAAAGGAGGGTTAGTTAGCACCTAATCCGCTGCGATGGGGGGTGATAGTGGCAAGGAGGGACATAATGTCCTGAGGGGGCGAGAAAGGGTGGGGGTGTTAGGCTGGCTGGGGTGCTAGGACTAAGTGCTAACACCAGAGCTGTGGAGACTGGAGATATAATTAACTCCAAGGTGCCAATGTTGCATTCTTTTTTCTCTGACTATTTGAAGGAGAATACATTAGCAAACCTGACATTATACAGGTGTGAAAGATGACTAATGCGCCATAAGGCCAAGATGTTAATGTTCAGGTGAGAATACATGACACACAAAAATGTGAACATGGAGGCCGATGCATCACAACCTCCGGGTGTTCTTTTTGTGTGTAACAACTTATACAGACAAACCCTAAATATTTCATATACATATATATATATATGTATTTATATATATAAATATATATATATATATATATATATATATGTATTCGTTTGTGTCTGCGTGCAGGTCAGGTTTGGCTTAGGTAGTGGATATTCAGTCTTATCTAAACACAGGCTATGGGGGGCAATGGGGTTCACATGGGCTAACAATTATATGCTTGATTTTTGACAAGTGTATCATGTCTTCAGGCTGCTGCACATTAAATGATTATCAAAATTCAAATTTTAAAAACCAAAGACATAATGACGATTTTGAATCTTCAGAACGAGCAAACTCAACGATTTGGCCAGAAGATCAAAGAGATATTTTGTACTTGAAACTTGAAACTTGAGACTTGAAATCTTGCAATATCTTTTCTTGTTCTTCAGTTTATGGCGGTTGACAGGAGACTCTTAGGTGCATTACTGCCAGCTTCTGTTTGGAAACCTCAGAAGGAAAAACAAACATGGAGGAGGACCGATGTTGTGAAATCAATGGATGTAGACATGGCTGCAGAAGGTGGAATTGTCTACAGCACGAGCTGGAGATTAGTTGGAAAAGTAGAGTTATTTTTTAGTAGCAACTATACGAGTACGTAACATCCGGTTGGTGAGGCTTCCTGCTCACCTCTCTCTCCCACTCTATTGCAGGTTTCTGTCAGGGCAGATTATTGATATTTACAATTTGAGATCGCCGAAGGTCTAACTCAATTAGTAGCATTAACATTATTTGTAAATACCCCACATTTATGGATTATTTGAGCAGATAATTGGCACAGACTGACCTCCATTAAGAACGTCACTGCAATTGTCAGAAAAGGCAAATCGGGTCTAAAGTCGGCCCGCATATCCTCTATGTGCAGCAGCATTTCTATGGTTCCTCAGAAGTGTCAAATTAAACTTGAAGTTGGAGACAACAAATTTATAACAGAAGGCACATTCAATTTGTGAGTTGTAATGTACGCTAATTGATTTATGGCATATTCAAGATCCAGTATTCTTGGCCACTGCTGCGATTATTAAAGTTAAGTTCCTTTTTACTGCACAATGTATAATTTTCAGCCAGTATATCAGAGCAAAAACATTGTCTTGAATTGTGAGATCATGGAAGTTATAGTCAATGCAGTTAGCTTCTTCCAGAGAGGATTCCTTCAGTCTTCTTGGTTCTGGAGGTTATACATTTCATTTGGTCATTAACGTCACATTGGCACAACTTTACTACTGCAAACCTCTGAAATAGGAGACACTTGATTGGCATTTTGTTTTCATCTTGTTTTGATTCGTGCTGACTTAATACAGAATTATTAATATTATATGTAATGTTTGTTTGTTGTTATATTTATAGAACTTTATAGTTTGGCTTTCTTGTAGAAATTGTACTTTCTTTCTTCTTTTTGTTCTGAGTTTGTACCCTCATTGTTGAATGCACTTATTGTAAGTCGCTGTGGATAAAAGCATCAGCTAAATGAAATGTAATGTAATTGTTGTTATTATTATTTATTTTAGTGATAGTTTTATATGTCATGTGATACAGTCATGTGTCTCTGACTTTTTCCTGCCATCCCTGGATATTGTCATACTGAGCCCATGTGAGAACATAGCAGGAGATGATCCGGAAGAAAATTGCAAGCGATCGGGTTAGGGTTAGTGTTGATGACGTTTGTAACAGGTGACAGACACAAAATAATGCAAAATTAGTCAGCATTAAAAACAGGAGGCATATCACCATAAAGGTCACCGTTTATGCGTCTCAGTGGAGAATCTCCTGCAGCATTATTTATGTGATATAGGCAAACTCCAGTGACCATCCGGATGCCATTAACGGACATTATTAAGTGTTCATATCAGAAAACAGCTTGACACGTAACAACCACGCCAACAAGACGTTAAGTAATAGCTGATGTGACTCTTTACTGATAACTGTCTTTTCTCTAGTATGACTGATAGTGTGATTGTTAATGATCTAATTTGTTTCCATACATTGGATGTTAGTTCTTTGTCAGCTTCATCTTGATAGACCTCTGTGATGTGTGTTTTTCTTCATCCTCTACTGTGTTTTTCTACACTTCATTCTCTCTATTCACTTGCTATTCAGTCTCCCAACCTCCTCTATCTCTTTACCTCTTTCCGTGTCCCCTAGCTCACCCGCTGCCTAATCAGCCTCCTCCGACTCTCACCTCTCAAACTTTCACCTCACTTTCAATTTTCTGTTGCTCTCAATCTGTCTCTTTTTTGCAAGACCACCAACTCTCAACTCCCCCTTGTGGTGACACACACACACACACACACACACACACACACACACACACACACACACATACACACACACACACACACACACACTCACCATAATGAACTGTGTAAAGGATTTAGGTCCCCACAACATTAGTAATACCTAAACAACCCACAGGTAGATTTTTATGCACACATGCAAAGCCAGAGAGAGCTGCACGCACTGTCCTTTGCATTGTACTGAGTATGTTGAGCAATAAAAGGCGATGCCCTCGTGGTGGCAGGAGTGGGACCATTAGCATTTGAAAGGAACTGAATTATCCGTCATGCAACAGTCTGCAGTAAATGATTCTGGATGTCAGGCAAACAGGGCTTTTATAAAAGGACAGAATCATAACAGAGGATAAATGCTGAGATGCATTGGCAGAAAGAGAGGTGAAGGCTTCAGACTCTCGACAACATTCGAATGCAGCTACAGCTAGAAAAGACGGGCTGCAATGGTCGCATGTGTTCATATTTTCACATTCAAATACAAAGTTGCTTTACAGGCATTAAAGTTTAAAAACAAAACACAATGTGTCAAGTACAAACCAGAAAAAGAACAATAAAAACAACACACGGGTCAAAAACATTGACATGTTCTGATTCAAGAACCCCTAGTCAAAAAGGTGTTTGATACTGCAGAACAAGAGGGGATTTCTGGTAGTTAGCCAGGGCATATTTTGCCCAGTATTTCCCGTATAGTGTTGTAATTGGCCACACCAGTGCCACCATTTAAAGAAAAAACCTTAGAAACCACTTTCAAATAATAGAAATAATTCTGATTGTCGAACCACATCATAAAATACGTTTTTTGGCATTCATTCTCTGTATATATGTTTTATTTAAAGGGTTTAACCTAAGCTAAGACATACAGCAATCATAGCAATCGTCACTTCAAAACAGAGTTAGTTGTATAAAGCTGTATAAACACATTATTTCCAGGTATCCAGCAGGGAAACATGGTAGCGGAACATTTCTATACGATTATGCCTCTCAGGCATTCCGTCTTTATATATGTGGGGCTTTGATGACTTAATCACAATGAAATCACTATCAAATAATACAGATTTGAATTGATTTTCATTGCTGATGATATTACGTTTATATCAAGGATACAGCTCATACTGTCTTCAGTTATTTTTTTATATATATATACTGTACAGTAAGAGACAGGATCTACAGCATGACAGGGAGAAAACATCTTTACATCTTCACCTCTGTATCTAGATGGGAGGGGCCAGGAGCAGCATATTTTTCCACCTAAATATCAGGCTCATTTATACAGACCTCGAAACCAGGGGTTGATTACTTTTAGCATGTGTTTAAACCCTGCATTCTCAACAACAGGGAACGGTCCCAAATCCACTGCTATAAAAACACCTGTGATGCTTGTTATTGCTTTGACACGGTCTGTATTATTTGCAAACAGCAGCTTAAATGCTATGGGGTGCTGGGTTTGCACTGAACTCTGGTGATGCCGTTTGAATGGGTAGGCATGTTCAATGTGACACCAGCTACATATCTGATGGCAGTTGTGCAATGTCGGCATACAGGTTTTATACATTCCCCTTGTGTTTGTCCGTCGTCATTATAGTTGACGCTGAAACTGAAGTGCTCCCACACAGCATACTTAAATGATAAGGGAGGGTCAGCAAACCTTTGCCACTCACAAATGACAGAAAGGTCAAAGAGAGAGAGGGTTACAGATATATAAGTTGAGTGATGGCAATCGTCCAAAGGCCATTTTCTTTCCTCTCCCTTGTCGTCAGTTTCTTCGCTCTCTCTTAAGGTCGAGCTTAATTTGCCTGTTATCTCACTCTCACTCTCTACCTCTCCTTCTGTGTAGTGAATAAATCAGCTATATTAATTACATGCATACTCATGCTGAATGGTCAAATACACAGCTTAAACATATGAACTTGCTCAGTGTAAAGTGAGAGAGGGGTTGTGACAATCAAACAATAAAGCCAATGATGCTAATAATATGAAAGTTTTATAGATATAGCTGTGCAGAGGGCAAATGCTGCTCTACCTCTGGATTCACGCTACATGCTAAATACACATACATAAAGAAATACATACATGGTATAAAGTAAAACCCCTCAAGTTCATATGGGAAATTTATGTCAATATCACATTAACATAAACAAAATATAACATATTCAAATACCCTGATGAATATGCGAGAGTACATTAATGTGTCTGCTCAACAACAACCTCTAAATCAGGGGTCGGCAACTTTAGGCACGCGTGCCATCATTGGCATTAAATAGGAAGAAGAAGTTTCCCGCACGAATCTCTGCGAAGTGCGTAGTTAAATAAGAAGAAGAAGCCTCCCGCAGTTTCCCGCACGAATCTCTGCGAAGTGCGTAGTCAGGTGTAATGGCGATGGCATGTCCCGTGACTAAAAAACTGAAGGCCCGGGCATATCAGCCCTAATGGGAAGAAGACTATGGATTCGTTTTCAATAAGGACTGTGCTGTGTGCACTTTATGTTTAGAAAACGTGGTTTGCCGAACGTCCAGTGTTAAGCGCCACTTTGAGACCAAGCACGAAAAAACTTTTAAAGACCCGGCAGACAAGGGAGAATCCATCAAGCGTGCTGTGTCCAGGTATGGGAAGCAGGCCAACTCTCTGAAAATATTTGCCACCGCCAAAAACCATGGGACCGAAGCAAGCTTTCGCATTGCTCACTGCATTGCGAAGCATGGAAAACCATTTACTGATGGAGAATATATAAAGGAGGCTTTCCTCTCCAGCTCAGAGGTTCTGATTGAAGGACTACCAAACCAAGAGACAATTAAATCAAGAATCAGAGACATCCCCATATCAGCTCGAAGTGTGGAGCGACACATCGAAGAAATGGCAGAAAATGTCCGGGCGCAGCAAACAGCTTGGTTAAAAGATGCCGTGGTGTTTAGTGTTGCACTTGATGAGAGCGTTGACGTGAACGATGTACAGTTATGGCAAAATACTGTGATTCGACTGTAAGAGAGGAACTCTGCTGCCTAAAGCCACTGTCCAAAACAACTAAAGGTGAGGACATAGCCAGGGTGTTTATGGAACATTTTGAGGAGCGTGGGATTGACATCGGCAAGATTTTTGCGATAACAACAGATGGCGCCCCCGCCATGGTCGGGAAACAGAGAGGAGCAGTCAGACTAATTGAAGAAAAAGTCGTTCACCCGATCATGAAACTCCACTGCATTATACACCAGGAAAATCTCTGTGCAAAGATGTCAAAGTCAGATCTAAATGAGGTTATGGCTACGGTGCCAAAAATTATTAACTTTATAGTTAAGCGATCCTCACTGACGCACCGACAGTTCCAGTCGCTGCTCGAGGAAATGGACTGCGCGTACAGAGACATCCCTCTCCATTCCGCGATCCGATGCGGGAAAGTTTTGGAGCAGTTTGTTGGCTGCTTTGATGCCATCAAGGCCTTCCTGGCTGAGAAGGGCCAGGACTACCCAGAGCTTGAGGACGAGAAGTGGGTTGTTAAAATCATGTTTCTCACGGATATTACGGGACATCTCAACGAGCTCAATCTCCGGCTGCAAGGTGCAGGGCAAACTATTTTGGACATGTTCGACACATGGACAGCTTTTGTCGGCAAATTAGCAATATTTGCAAGTCAATCAATCAATCAATCAAATTTTATTTGTATAGCCCATATTCACAAATTACAATTCATCTCATAGGGCTTTAACAGGGTGTGACATCCTCTGTCCTTAACCCTCAGCAAGAGTAAGGAAAAACTACAAAAAACCCTTTTAACAGGGTAAAAATATGTAGAAACCTCAGAGAGAGCCACATGTGAGGGATCCCTCTCCCAGGACGGACAGAAGTGCAATAGATGCCACGTGCAGGAGAACATCAGCAATAATCAAAGTCTCTAGCAGCATTGATGAAGCACAGTCCATGCTCAGCAACCATCTAGACCACGATCCACCATCCAGACCAGACGCCACTTCAGTCCTCAGTCACCGTCCACCGCCGCCCACCAGGAGGACCCATCACAAGCCACCACTGCGGTCCTGGTCCACCGCCCGTGCCCAATGCCAACGCGACACAGGGTCCGCCACCAGCACCACGATCAGCCCACATGACTCAGAATCCGCCACACTGGATCCAACACCGCGACCCCCGGTGCGCGATCCACAACCGTAATCCATGGTGCGGCCACAGAGGCCCTGGATCTGCGGGTGATAAAGCAAAGGGATTCCGGGGAAGGGGGATAGGGATGGAGAAGAGGAAGGAGAAGCTGGAAAGAGAAGCTCCGTGTGTCATGTGTCATAAAATAGAACAAGTAACGTTCTGGCGCACTAATTAGCTCTAACTATAAGCTTTATCAAAAAGAAAGGTTTTGAGCCTACTTTTAAACGAACAGATGGTGACTGCCTCCCGAACTGAAAGTGGTAGATTATTCCACAGCCGAGGGGCTTGATGGCTAAAAGCTCTGGCTCCTACTCTACTTTTAGAGAATTTAGGGACGACAAGTAGGCTTGAATTCTGGGAGCGGAGTGCTCTAGTGGGTTTATAAGGTATTAACAGCTCTTTAAGGTATAAAGGCGCTATATTATTAAGGGCCTTGAAGGTGAGGAGGAGAATTTTAAATTCTATTCTAGATTTAACTGGAAGCCAGTGTAGCGATGCTAATATTGGAGAAATGTGCTCTCTTCTCTTTGTTCTCGTCAGGACACGTGCTGCAGCATTTTGGACAAGCTGTAGAGTCTTTAACGACTTCCTGCTGGAGCCTGATAATAATGAATTACAATAGTCCAGTCTCGATGTAACAAAGGCGTGGACTAGTTTTTCTGCATCTTTTTGTGAAAGGACATGTCTAATTTTTGAAATATTACGCAAGTGGAAAAAAGCGGTCCTAGAAATTTGTTTTAAGTGACTATTAAAGGATAAATCAGGATCGAAGATCACTCCCAAGTTCCTGACTGTTTCATTGGAAGCAAGGGCAATGTCGTCTAGCGCAGCTATATCATTAGATAATGCATCTCTAAGGTGTTTGGGGCCAAGTATTATAACCTCTGTTTTGTCTGAGTTTAATAAGAGAAAATTGCGGGTCATCCAGGTTTTTATGTCCTTGAGACATGTTCGAAGTTTAGTTAATTGATTACTTTGTTCAGGTTTTATTGACAAATATAACTGGGTGTCATCCGCATAGCAGTGGAAATTTACCGAGTGTGTCCTGATAATGTTTCCTAGTGGAAGCATATATAATGAGAATAAAATTGGGCCGAGCACAGAGCCCTGTGGAACACCATGATTAACTTTGGTGCGCACAGATGACTCATCATTAATTTGCACAAATTGGGAGCGATCAGAAAAATACGATTTAAACCAGTTAAGGGCGGTTCCATTAATGTTAATTAACTGTTTTAGTCTTTGTAATAAAATTTGATGGTCAATTGTGTCGAATGCTGCACTGAGATCTAACAGAACGAGGACAGACACAAGTCCCTGATCTGAGGCTATTAAAAGGTCATTAGTGACTTTTGCCAAGGCTGTCTCTGTACTGTGATTGGCTCTAAACCCCGATTGAAAGTCTTCATATATATTATTTTCCTGGAGAAACTCACACAGCTGATTGGCTACCACTTTTTCTAAGATTTTAGAAATGAAGGAGAGGTTAGATATTGGTCTGTAATTGGCTAAAACCTCTGGGTCTAGGGTGGGTTTTTTGAGTAGGGGTTTGATGACAGCTATTTTAAAAGACTGTGGTACATAACCTGATGATAATGACAGATTGATAATGTTAAGTAACGAACTATCAATTAGGGGCAGAATGTCTTTAAGTAAGTTGGTAGGAATGGGATCTAAGATACAGGTTGTTGGTTTAGAACCTGAGATTAATTTGGTAAACTGATCACGGGTGATCAGAGAGAAGCTGTCTAAGTAATGGGTAGGATTCTCAGCCGTTTCTGAGATCTCTGTTGTTGGGAGGGTATTAGTGCCAATTGAGGGCAGGAGATGGTTGATTTTATTTCTAATAGTTTGAATTTTATCATTAAAAAAGGTCATAAAGATATTGGTATTTAGGGATGGAGGAATACTGGGTTCGGTGGAGGTGTGACTCTCTGTCAGCCTGGCTACAGTGCAGAAGAGAAACCTGGGGTTATTTTTATTCTCTTCTATTAGTTTTGAATAGTAGGCGGCTCTTACTTTGTGGAGAGCCTTTTTATATTCTTTAACACTATTCTTCCAGTCTATGAGGTTTTCAACATTGTTGCTGGAGCGCCACTTCCTTTCTAGTTTTCTTGATAATTGTTTTAACTCATTTGTCTGGGAATTATACCACGGAGCTAATTTACTATGTTTGACATTTTTCTTTTTTAGAGGCGCTATTGAGTCTAATGTTAATCGTAATGAGTCTGCAGAGCTATCGACGAGGTGGTCGATCTCAATGGAGCTCAGGGTTTTAAAGAATTTGTTGTTTATATCTACTGCTAATACGGGTTTAAATGTAATTGGGATTATTTCCTTAAATTTAGCTACAGCACTATCAGGTAGACATCTAGAAAATTAATTTTTTATTAGTGGCATATATTCAGTTATTGAAAAATCAAAGGTTATTAAATTATGGTCTGATAGAACTGGATTGCGCGGAAGTACTGTTAAATTTTCAATTGCGACACCGTACGATAATACAAGGTCAAGTGTGTGGTTACCACAATGAGTAGGTTTGTGCACACACTGACTGAAACCAATAGAGTCTAGTATTGAAATAAATGCTACGCTAAGGCAATCTTTATTATTATCAACATGAATATTAAAGTCACCAACAATAATAATTTTATCGGTCTTTAGGACTAAGTTTGATAAAAACTCAGGGAATTCCTTTAAAAATTCAGTATAAGCCCTGGGAGCACGGTAAACTACGGCAAATATGATTGGCTGTTGGTGGTTCCTTGATTGGCGTGGAAGACTAAGAACCAGACATTCAAATGACTTGTAGCTGAGTTTAGGTTTAGGATTAATTGATAGACTGGAGTTAAAAATAGCAGCAACTCCACCTCCTCGCCCAATTTCTCTAGGAACCTGTGAATTGATATGACTGGGGGGAGTAGATTCATTTAGACTGACATAATCATAAGTGACGTTAATAACTCCACTTTCCGCTACTTCAGACACGTAAGGGAGTTGTCATCGCAGCGCAGCATCGATACCGCTGAAATATGCAAATGCATGAGCGAGCTCAGGCTGGAGTTCACAACACGGTTTGGGGACTTTCAGAAGTATGGACCTATTTTCTCTTTCTTGATCAAGCCTGAAAACTTTCATGGACAGGAATTTGATTTATCTCTGATAGACTGGTTGGATACACAGGGCATGGAAATGCAGCTGATTGAGCTGAGGAGTTCAACACTGTGGGTGACTAAGTTTGCAGAGCTACGGAAACAGCTGGAAACCACAGCAGCGCAAGATCACGGAACCTTCATGTTCACCTGCTCCGGAACGTTGCACTGACTTTACTGACAGTCTTCGGGTCAACGTATCTGTGTGAGCAGATATTCTCACACATGAAGAGTGTGCTCAGCCCCTCCCGCAGTCGTTTGACCACGGACAACTCCGAAGCATGTGTGCAACTTAAAGTCACTAACTACATCCCCCAGATGATGGAGCTCAGCAAACGAAAGCAAGGTCAGGGCTCACACTGATTGATAGGCATCATTGTATTTGTTGCAGGGCCTACACTTGTTTTCATATGTTTCTGTTGTGCCCCTCTTTTTCTCTGACTCAGCTGTTGATTTTTTCATGAGGTCACATTCTTGTATAGCCCTTTTACTGTTATTTATGTTTGATCTGCTTTTGTCCACTTTGGAAAATTCCAATGCAATACTTGTTAATGACTTACTGAAAGCAATGTTTTGAAATGGTGTCAGTGCAATCTGTTATTGGGTGGGGAAATTCTGAATATGAGTGTGGTTGGTGGGGTTAATGACAGACGTATGGTAGCTTCAGTTGTCATAGCAACTCAAAAGATGTTTATTTTGTCCAGTCTGGGCTACTGTAAAAAAAACATGGTGGCCTCTTATAAAGTGTTTGAATATAAAGTGTTTAAATATAAACACTTTGTCATAATATAACATAATATCACACTTGTTTGCATATGTTTCTGTTGTGCCCCTCTTTTTCTCTGAATCAGCTGTTGATTTTTTCATGAGGTCACATTCTTGTATAGCCCTTTTACTGTTATTTATGTTTGATCTGCTTTTGTCCACTTTGGACAATTCCAATGCAATACTTGTTGCCATAGTGTTTTGAAATGTGTCAGTTCAATCTGTTATGGGCTGGGGAAATTCTCAATTATCATGAGTGTGGTTGGTGGGGTTAATGACAAACCTATTGTCCTAATGAGAGATTATTTAAAGTGTTGTTATATATATATATATATATATATATAGCCAATATGCATAGAAAAAAATGTCATGTCTGTTTGATATATGAATGTTGTTCAATAATAAAACCTGATGTTAAAAATAATGTTGATATGGCACACTAATTGACAAAAAAATGTCACGTTGGCACTTGCTGTGAAAAAGGTTGCTGACCCCTGCTCTAAATCATCCTGTACATACTGCTATGTCCTGCTCTGACCCAGCACTATAGAACCAGAGGTGATCAACAGAAACGTTTTCTGCAAATGCACTGGTTCCAGCTTCTGTGAACATGCTGGTTTTTCCCTGTTAATTGTCAAATGACTTTGGGTTACCAATTATATCAATCAATCAATCAAATTTTATTTGTATAACCAAAATTCACAAATCACAAAATGTCTCATAGGGCAACCAGGTGTGACATATTCTGCCCTTAACCCTCATATGGATTACGGAAAAACTAAAAACTAAAAAACTTTTAACGGGCGAAAATAGATGTAGAAACCTCAGAGAGAGCCACATGTGAGGGATCCCTCTCCCAGGACGGCCAAAAGTGCATAGATGTGATGTCAAGTGTAATGGAGAACCTCAGAAAGATAAGGATATTTGCAGTATTGATCAGAATAAACACTTTGTAACATAATGGAAGATCAATGAATTGATCTTCAATTTACAAAAAAGTAAAAAAAAAAAAAAACGTGAATTTGTCAATCATCATCGTATCAGGCCAGCATGAATTACCAGGAGCGGAAATGTGTGTGTGTGTCTCCAGACAAAAGCACACAGGCTCCAGGGCTCCGCCCCCACTCACTCGCTCAGAGACACACACATGAGATCAGAGCTCGTTCCCGTGAAGCAGCCGGTCAGGGACAAACCAGACACAGTCTTAAAAAACAAGTTGAAAAGAAAGTATGATGAAGCCTGTCTTGCTCTTTGGTTCACAGTGAATGAAGGAGGACATGAGTAGAGACCAGTGTGTGAGGTCTCAAAACTCTGGCAGCTGACAAATTAAGAGGACACTTAGAAACATTACACCCCAGTCACATGCATGTGTTCTTTTTTGTTAAGCTTTATCATCGTTGTACCAAAGTCATTATAATTTAATACATTTTTTCTGTATTTTTGAAAAAGTACAGACTGATGGAGGAATGTAGTGATAAATGTCACCAAAAGTACTTTAATTAAGTTGAATTTAAGCAAAGTTTAAAAAACAGATTAACAGAAATAAATGTTGCATGTTTTAATATATCTGTTCCCTACCATCATTGTTGTGGAAATCATTGTTAATAAATATTGTGAGAAATAATTAACATTGACATGATCAGACAGTCTCTTCACATATATTATTATTATTAAAAGGTGATCTTTGCAACTTTGTTATTCAGGAAGTTTGTATCAAACAAGTTGCCCTTCGTACTACTCAATATCTTTGAAGTAGCTCTCAGTTTCAAAAAGGTTGGTGACCCCTGCCAAAGACCATCCATTCCCAAACTGGGGTACGCGAAGTGGTTCAGGGGGTACACGGTGGTGTGCACGGAGCCCTTGGGGCTGGAATCCCACCTCAGCCAGCACGCGGGCCCTCACCTTTCACTTTCAATGTGTCCGTCAGACTCCTAGGTCTGTGTTCAAAGACGAGTCGGACCACCCGTTATGTTGGGTTCATGTTGGTATCCGCCACCGCCACGCTCCCCCACCCTGAACGACGCAACGTCATCCAGGGCAGAGGGGCGTGGCAGTGGCAGTGAAACAAAAAGGGGGGGTACGAAGCTATTATGCTATGATTTTACTTTTCTGGCCCACTTGAGATCATAGTGAGCAGTATGTGGCCCTTTAACTAAAATGAGTTTGACACCCCTGTACTAGAAGGTCATTAGTGACTTTTGTTAAGGCTGTCTCTGTTCTGTGGTTTGCTCTAAACCCCGACTGAAAGTCTTCATACACAGTACTTTCCTTACTCCATCGGAAAAACAAACAAAATTACTCAGGTTACATACCAATCTTCAGAATACAGCAATAAATCATTCTGTATAGAAAAGTGATATTGCAAGTGAGTTATGGCCAGGGTTGTTCTCTCCATCCTCCGGTACTGAATGTGTGTGTGTGTCCAGTCATCATAGAGACAGGACCGATGGCTGGCGGAGGGGGGAGGAGGTGCTGGTCATTAGCTGTAGCCGCGGATTAGCCTGAGCGGAGCGGCTAGCTGCATGAGGCTAATTAGATCTGTCTAACTGAACACATCCATCTTCTGCTCATCCCCCTCCCTCACTTCCCCTTCTGCAAATAAATTGCTCTTTATTACTCGATCATTCAAGTTATTGCCTCTGAAATAATGAGACACTTCTGGTCAGGGCCAGCATAATTGATTGTTTGTGTGTGTGAGAGATATTCAAGGTAGTATTATTAGCTGGTCAGGGATTAATTTGAAATACATAATATACATGAATACACAGTCACTCACACACATACATTCACAAACATTTGAGGACTGAAAGCAGTAATTCCTTATTCTCACCTGTGCATTGTTTACGCTGTACAACACTGTATTCATCTGGACAAACTATGTTGGCTTGGGTGAAACAGAACCTTCATATCATACAGTATATATCAATATCCCTCTTTTACTGTGCTCCCTCAGTCTCGCTCTCTCTCTCTCTCACACACAGACACAGATGACAAGACGATACACGAGGGCTGAGGAGGAAGGCGGGGCGGCAGTATAAATGTTTCATTCCTCCTGAATGGCAGGTTAAGTGAGGATACGATAATACAGCCGACAGTAATGGCAACTTTAATTTCCTTTTCCTATTGTGGAGATTTATGTGGAGAAATTAAATTTCAGCAGCTCGCAGGCCTCAATAATCATTATACAGTGCAGAGAGTGAAAAGAAAAGGGAAACTGTTTTCATGGTCACAATATACATAAAAGAAGCAGGTTAAGCACCAGAGGAAAGAAAAGGTAATCTGAGATGGCTTAATAAACACAAAAGACATTATACAGATATTCAAAAAAGTCTCAGAGCATTAAGGAATATTGTCTCATAAAGAAGTTGTGGGCTGTCAAGAGCTCAAACAAGAGCAGTCAAATGTGGCTGAAACCAGCTCCATGATGCTGCATGTCTTTCTGCTGTTGCCAACACTGACTAGACTGTTCATCACCAAACAGACACAACATTGCAACTACGGTACAACATGATGAAATGGACTTCCAGAAACAGCATTCAAGTCCAAGGAAAATAAACCTTCTTGGCATATCAAGATCACCATTTTACTAATAAATCAAAATAAGATTTCGTTTTGTTTTATGGGGATTTTTAGGACAAAACCGATCACAACACTTTTTTAATTTCAAGTTTCTCTTTAATTTAAAGACCCTTTGTGGCAAAACCCCTAAGTACATTTCAGATATTTTGTTAGCTACTGTATCTGGTTTTAACTGAGTTCCTCAGCGAAGGCGCAATTTACCATTCACAGTCCCTGCTGAGATGACCGAGCCTTTTCTGTCAGGGCTGTCACTGTTTGGAAGAATTTTCCTGCAGAGATCCATCTGGCAAATACATCATCTCTTTTACATCTTACTTAAAGAAACACTTTAAATGTATTCTTCCTCCTAGTTCTAATCTTACCTTTTATTTCCATTTGATCATATATTTTTTATCTTGTTTGGTCATATCTGTTTATATGCTATATTCCTGGGCATGAATTTAGCTTTACATTTTTTGTTATTGTTGAATATTTGCGCTATTTTCAAATAATAATGTTTCAGTTTTCAACTTTAACTTTACTATGTTTTGACGCAGCGGCAACAACCCCGGGCTGAGCGATGAGGCCAATGCAGAAATGCAAAAGGCTGCAGTACACTCGGTGGCCACTTGATGCTTGCTCCAAGAAGGGGTCAACTCCCATTGACCCCATGTTAAAAAGCCAGAATTAGACCTGTTTACAGCCTGGTTAAAAAAACGGGTTTAGTCTCAATCACTAAGTTCTTCAATCATGACAACTGTGAAGGGGATGAATTATTTTCTAACTCACTTGTTTAAATTATATAGAGGTTTGAAATTATGAATACTTATCCCTTGATGGACAGGTGACGTCACCGTTAGCTCACAACTCCAGCTCTTAGCCTGTACAGCCTGTACATTTTCTTGCCAACATATTTGACTTGACTACGTTATTGTTAGAAACTTCATTATTAATGTCATATTAGATTACGGTTCAAGAAATAACATTGGTGTAGCTGCTGCAGTGGGAAACTCGTTGAGCTGAACTTTGTTATTGTGGCTGTACGGTAAAGTAACAATGAATTTAAATAGTAACATTTTACAACAAGCACAGATTATTATTCTGCAGAAACAGATTTACTGTGATCGACTGAAACGTGAGTATATGAAGTCACACTTGCAATTAAATAGCAGCTGTTTAAAGTAGTATTACGTCTCCTAAAGCTCTTTATTCAGAGTATTTGTGTTAATGTGTTACAGTGAAAACTAAACCAGTCGTCTACACTCAGTTTTACTTTACTACCGTTAATCTGAAACAGACTTTACTGAATCTGTCATTCGTGTGTTAAATAAGTGCACATACAGAATAATCTATTTGTTTGACACATATAAATAAATCATAGGAAATATGGCGACGCCTGCGAGCTAGTTCTGGCAGGCAACTCGAGCTGCGCTGCGCCAATCACGTGACATACATCATGTGACATACCTCAATCTCCACAACCATCTATAATACACACCCACCTTATCAGGTGGTCTATTTAACCAGAGAGACATTTCCCATCAACCCCTCTTGCTCGCACTGCTGCTGCAGTATTGCTACCTGTTGCTTCAGTGTCTCAGCCGTTGACCAAGTGACCGTTGTTCCTCCGTGGGTCTTGTCTCTCTCAATCCGAGTGATTCCTCCTCCGAAAAAGTTCGCTTTATTTCCGAAATTTCGGCTCGGTCCTTCAAGATTCACTACGTGTGAATCGGACGTCAAGAGTCTGCGCCAGGACTCCTGCGGGCCTCTCAGCGCGCACCTCATCCTGGAGGAGCTGCGCACCCGAAGCGTTTAATTCATCCGGTCTGAGCCACCAGTAAGTTTCAACTACTTCTTGACTGAAGGCGGGACATCTCTGCTCTACCAACTTCTCCCTCACCGCAGGATGTTGTCCCTGGGGCTTTCATCCTGTCTCCTCTGCTGAATGAAGTCTGCACTGAACGTTATTGAACAATTCAGTCTCGAATCACACGCCATCTTCCCTGCACGTGATGTAAACAAAACTACGCTCCCGCTCGTGCTATAGTACTTCCTGGTACGTCACTCCAGCAGGATTATGGGAGTTGTAGTCCAATCTCCAGCCATGGGTTTGAAGCTCCTGTCTCCTGACAACAGTACCTTTCCCAAAGGAATCAAATGCTAGCAGGTAATATGTTTTGTTATTCCGGAAACATTCAATTTTATAATATAATATATATGTGGGTAGAGTGATCTTCCTCCAACCAAAGGTTGTGGTTCAATCTTGTGCAAGATACTGAACCCTTAAATGGGCCCTCATAGATGTTGAATGCAATAATTGTAAATAACTTGTATATATGACTTTCTTATGACTTCTGGCATGACATGGACGGAGATTCAGGGAGGTAATGGTAGCTTTGGCCTTGATGCACTTGTTGTACTATGGTTTGTGGGTTGTTTTTTTTCAGGTGGTTAAACAAGGTAGTTGTATTGCTATGCGGCGCAAACACAACTCTAAACGTACTCTGGCATGATTTGTTCTTGGTTATCATCACTTGCGCTAAATTTCAAAACTACCAAACAACGGATGATGATCCTTTTCGAAGGACTAGCTCCTTGCCTTCTGCTCCTGATAATTGATTTACCTTTGACACGACACCGTGACTGGCTACTCTCTGTCTCTACACCTCTAAGAAATACCGGAACTGGCTGCAGACAAAACTTTTGTTCTGGCTACCGCTGCAAGGTGCGTGCATGACAACTCCCATCTTGTTCTCCCTCTGGTGTTTAGCGAATGTTAGTCGAAAAAGCGCTTGATTGGATATGTAGCAAAGCACACATTTTAAATGTCAATATCGCTGACGATCATGCAATTCGATTAATTGTGCAGCCCTAGTTGTGGTGGCTCCCATTGTCACTCTGAGGTCTGTAGAAGTTGAAGCAGAGGAAAAAAAAAAAAGATTGTTGCATTTCAGGTGGTTTGCTGGACTTAGAGTGTTAAATTCTGGGGTATAGGTTGCCATGTGCCAAGTTCACAATATATTCTCCTACAGCCAGGGCAGTAGGGGGGAACCTCACCAGGCAGTATATAGTCTCCCGCGACAATGTGCCTACAGCGAATGACCACACCACGGGGGTGCATGGTGTGCATCACAGTTTCACAGGTAGCATATTCTCCTGCAGGCAAGCGCCATGGAGAATAGCTACACCGCAGTGGCATGGCACACATAACAGGCTCACTAGGTAGCATATTCTCCAGCAGGCATGCGCCTATGGAAAATAGCCACACCGCAGTGGCGTGGAACACATAACAGGCTCATTAGGTAGCATATTCTCCAGCAGGCATGCGCCTATGGAGAATAGCCACACCGCAGTGGCGTGGAACACATAACAGGCTCACTAGGTAGCATATTCTCCAGCAGGCATGCGCCTATGGAGAATAGCCACACCGCAGTGGCGTGGAACACATAACAGGCTCACTAGGTAGCATATTCTCCAGCAGGCATGCGCCTATGGAAAATAGCCACACCGCAGTGGCGTGGAACACATAACAGGCTCATTAGGTAGCATATTCTCCAGCAGGCATGCGCCTATGGAGAATAGCCACACCGCAGTGGCGTGGAACACATAACAGGCTCACTAGGTAGCATATTCTCCAGCAGGCATGCGCCTATGGAGAATAGCCACACCGCAGTGGCGTGGAACACATAACAGGCTCACTAGGTAGCATATTCTCCAGCAGGCATGCGCCTATGGAGAATAGCCACACCGCAGTGGCGTGGAACACATAACAGGCTCACTAGGTAGCATATTCTCCAGCAGCCATGCGCCTATGGAGAATAGCCACACCGCAGTGGCGTGGAACACATAACAGGCTCACTAGGTAGCATATTCTCCAGCAGGCATGCGCCTATGGAGAATAGCCACACCGCAGTGGCGTGGAACACATAACAGGCTCACTAGGTAGCATATTCTCCAGCAGGCATGCGCTTATGGAGAATAGCCACACCGCAGTGGCGTGGAACACATAACAGGCTCACTAGGTAGCATATTCTCCAGCAGGCATGCGCCTATGGAGAATAGCCACACCGCAGTGGCGTGGAACACATAACAGGCTCACTAGGTAGCATATTCTCCAGCAGGCACGCGCCTATGGAGTTTAGCCACACCGCAGTGGCGTGGAACACATAACAGGCTCACTAGGTAGCATATTCTCCAGCAGGCACGCGCCTATGGAGAATAGCCACACCGCAGTGGCGTGGAACACATAACAGGCTCACTAGGTAGCATATTCTCCAGCAGGCACGCCCCTATGGAGAATAGCCACACCGCAGTGGCGTGGAACAGATAACAGGCTCACTAGGTAGCATATTGTCCAGCAGGCACGCGCCTATGGAGAATAGCCACACCGCAGTGGCGTGGAACACATAACAGGCTCACTAGGTAGCATATTCTCCAGCAGGCACGCGCCTATGGAGAATAGCCACACCGCAGTGGCGTGGAACACATAACAGGCTCACTAGGTAGCATATTCTCCAGCAGGCACGCGCCTATGGAGAATAGCCACACCGCAGTGGCGTGGAACACATAACAGGCTCACTAGGTAGCATATTCTCCAGCAGGCACGCGCCTATGGAGAATAGCCACACCGCAGTGGCGTGGAACATATAACAGGCTCACTAGGTAGCATATTCTCCAGCAGGCACGCGCCTATGGAGAATAGCCACACCGCAGTGGCGTGGAACACATAACAGGCTCACTAGGTAGCATATTCTCCAGCAGGCACGCGCCTATGGAGAATAGCCACACTCAGTGGCGTGGAACACATAACAGGCTCACTAGGTAGCATATTCTCCAGCAGGCACGCGCCTATGGAGAATAGCCACACCGCAGTGGCATGGAACAGATAACAGGCTCACTAGGTAGCATATTCTCCAGCAGGCACGCGCCTATGGAGAAAAGCCACACCGCAGTGGCGTGGAACAGATAACAGGCTCACTAGGTAGCATATTCTCCAGCAGGCATGCGCCTATGGAGAATAGCCACAATGCAGTGGCGTGGAACATATAACAGATACCGATTCATCCGTCAGGCTCCAAATCTGTGCAGTGTTGGGGGGTTACAGTATTAGCTCATCATTCCTATGTTAGCATATGGGGAGTGATAAGTTGGAGCCTAGACGCCAAACACAAACCTGTTCTACTGTGAATAACAAATATCGTAATAAATAAGATAAATAATCAAACGTGAGTTGTCTGACTGAAATGGAGCGAAGCCAGCAAGTTAGTTCTGGCAGGCAACTCGAGCTGCGCTGCTTCAGTCATGTGCCATACATCAGGTGACATAAATCATGTGACATACTTCACTTGCCACAATCAGCCACAGCACTCATCCACCGCATTAGGCGGTCTATTTAAGCAGAGGGAAATCCCATCTGTCCAACCATACCCAAACATCTTGACCCCATGGTATTCATCCAATTCCTACAGAGCAGTGAATAGATCAAGAACCAATAACCTTATCATGTGTCAATGCTGCTACAATAGAAAAGCTATGAATCCTCAATGATGACAGTCTTACCTAACATTTACCTTGGCTTTATATTTCCTTATTACTGAATTGTTGTCAAGGTGAGTCAGAGTATACGATAACGGAAGCAGTCTAATAGGAAATCTGACAAGGACGCTTATTTAATCCTCTACATGACCTTATCCTCTCTAGTCTTAGAAGAACACATGTTCACAACAAGTCTGATAGATCTTGTCGAGACTTCTGAATTATCATTGCTAAGAATAATACTGCTTTCTGTTCTTTCTCCTCTATGATCAAACGCTTGCATCCCTCTTCAACCCATCTGACGACACCCTTGCCTACCAACAATGGTCGAAAATGCATGACGAGATCTCCTCAAAGCTTCGCCATCCCTGCCAGAGCTGAGGCCTAACACCTGGATGCTGTCCCCGCACTCACTAAGATGTTGCACCGCTATAACTGCAACACTCCATCATCAATGCTACTCATGCTATGTTGGACACCACAAGAAGGAATATTGACTCTCAAACATCATCTGCAGCCTTGATTTTTTAATATGTAATCTCTGCTGCATAAATCCTTTGTTGCATGTCAGATCTCGGGATCCATCACGTCTCCGTGTCCGGGGTAGTCACAGGCATGTTTCGGCGCGCCTTCATCCCCTCAAATGGTGACGATACAATGCGAACGATGCCAAGGGATTCATTTCACCCTTGCCGTGGCATACATCTGTTCCTGTCCATCCTGGGAGAGGGATCCTTCACATGTGGCTCTCTCTGAGGTTTCTACATTTTCCCCTGTTTATGGGGTTTTTTTGGTAGTTTTTCCTTACTCTTGTCGAGGGTTAAGGACAGGATGTCGCATTTGTTAAGCCCGATGAAACGAATCATGTTTTGAATATTGGCGATACAAACAAAACATGTGAGTGAATAATTTGTATGTGCTTTGCAGACTGATTATTTTATTGCATTTCAGGTGGTTTGCTGGGCTTAAAGGTGAAATTCCGGTGCATATGTTGCCATGTTCCAAGTTCACTATATTCCCGTATAGGGTACCTCACCAGGTAGTATATTCCCCCGCAGACAATTTGGCTACAGCGAATGACCACACCGCGGCAGTGAATGGCACACATAACAGTTCACTAGGTAGCATATTCTCCTGCAGGCAATGCGCCTAGGGAGAATGACCACACCGCGGCGGTGAATGGCACACATAACAGGTTCAGTAGTTAGCATATTCTCCTGCAGGCTAATGCCCCTACGGAGAATGGCCACACCGCGGCGGTGAATGGCGCACACATAGCAGATACCGATCCGTACGTCAGGCTCCGACTATGTGCAGTTTTGGGGGGGTTACAAGTATTTGCTCATCACTCCCATCATTCCTGTGTAATCATATGGGGGAGTGATTAAGTTGGAGCCTAGACGCCAAACACTAAATCTGTTGTAATAAATATATTACATGATCAAACGTGAGTTGTCTGACAGAAATATGGCGACACCTGCGAGCTAGTTCTAGCAGGCAACTGCAACTGCATACATCACGTGACATACATCACGTGACATACATCACGTGACATACCTCAATCTCCACAACCATCTATAATACACACCCACCTCATCAGGTGGTCTATTTAACCAGAGAGACATTTCTCATCAACCCCTCTTGCTCGCACTGCTGCTGCAGTATTGCTACCTTTAATGTTAAAGACTGACACTGATAATATATACTAAATAATCTGCACTCACACTAGCGAGAGTTACTCTGTGAGAATGTGCTCAGTATGCAGACATAGTTGCAGATATAATAACAACTCTGAGCCCAACAATAATTACAGACAAGAGTATATTTCTTACTACTTTAGTTCATCACAGACAAATGTTGCTGCTCTGCCATCTATAATTGAGTGAAGCAGATCAAGGACTATTTAGTCTGCAGCCATGTCAGTGCCTTTATGATGTGGTACTTCAATATCAGTAAAAAAAAACAGGAATACCTCCCAACTGCTCATTTTAAAATGATTCTACATTTTATGCATTAGGATTAAGATTAAGATGCATTTATTAGTCCCAAACACATGCACAGACATGCAAAGGCACACTCATGCAGGTAGGGAAATTTAATCTCTGCTTTTGACCCATCTGGTGCAAGACACACAGAGCAGTGAGCGACCATTTACGGCGCTCAGGGAGCAGATGTTGGGGGAGTAAGGTGCCTTGCTCAGGGGCACTAGACAGGGTAGGGAGACTCTTGGATTTTTGGACAGATCAATCCAGGTTCGTCTTTTGTTGTCTCTCCGTGGAGTCGAACCAGAGACGAACCAGAGACCTTCTCTGCCCATAGTCCAAGTTTCTGCCACTAGTCCACCGCTTCTCCTGGAGCGAGGCAGGTCCAATTCAAAAATAGAATTTATTGGAAACAAAAAATAAGGGGGAGGCCCGCAAGGAAACAAACAGGGAAACTCAAACTATGTAGGGAAAAAAAGGTCGGAGCTAAAAAGACGACTTGACCAAGACAGAACTCACTACGGAGGCCCTCTGGTACAGCCTCTGGGGACATTGTTAGATATTGTTTTTACTTAACGAAATTAACGAATTGTTAATACGGAGCCTCAAATTAATTATTGCGTGGTAAGCTACCAGCAAGACGGAGACGGACGGATACCAAAGCTCCATCATGCACACGCTGTGCTTCTGTGCGCTTTGTAGAGTTTTTTGTGTTATATAAAATTAAAAATGAATTTGTTCATTAAAAAAATTCAACCGATGTCACTAAAGATATGATGGCAACAGAGTTTTTAGTGCTGTTGTCGCGATCTCTGCGTATTCTGCCGTGACTTTAATCCAGAACACCGGCAGTGTTGTTTTCTCGAACATACTTTTAAGGCCGCCGTCATTTGCGATCTCCAGCAGCTGATCTTCTTCTTGCACAGACATGCTGGATTCACCTGGTTTGTTGACAAATGGGTCCGACAAATACCCTGTGGGTTTGTGGCTGTACCTGATAATGAAATGTGCATGTTTAACTCTCCTTCTGAAACCTAACACTGCCCCCTCAAATTAGGCACAGAGTGTAGACCACAGCAGCTTGCCAATAGCACTGCTTCAGTAATGTTCCATTAATCAGAATCAGAATCAGAAAATATTTATTGCCAGGTAGGTTTACACCTACCAGGAATTTGCTCTGGTAATTGGTGCCTACAATGAACATAGAAACATAAAAACACAATAAATACAGCACACATCAGAAAAGCAATACAAAAAAACTGTATATATTTACTCACTATTTACTTCTTATTTACTCACTTTTAGTGAGTAAATAACTTCTAATTTCTAATAACTTCTAATATTTATACAGAGGAACATTTATTTAGACATAAACATATCTAAAAAAAAAATATATATATATATAAAAGGTGAAATGCAAAATGCAAAACCGTGAACATGTGTAACATGTGGTTGTGTTGGAGATGGGCAATCTAAGCCTGTGTTGGTTGTCTCTTGACCAAATTATAAACAGTCATGGAATTAATGTCCACTGTTTCACTAATGATACTAATAGCTGTGTTCATGTAAAGCTGATGACTCTCCTAAAATGATGATCTGTTGAAAAAGTTTTATCATAAGCATTCCTGCTCCTAAATCCAAACATAGACAGAAACACCTGATCAATAATGGAGGACCTAACGCCAATATATTAATACATAATCAAGTATGACAAAAATTTGACGTGAGCTGTGAGGAGACTAATCACAGTTGTCGTGTTGTTGCACTCATTGTCTCTCAACCTGTGACGTTCACTGACCTATTTTGCAGCTTCTATGGAGTTGACACAATTCTTGTTCAAGTAGATGTTTCCCTTTAGTGTGGTCAAAGCATGAAGCAAACTTGTTGTCTTGGATTTTCAAAGAGCTCTGTTTTTATGGTCTCTCTGTGCCTCATTCCAGATGTTTTGAACGTAATCCAGGAGTTCCAGAATCCTCCTCTCTCTCCCTCCATTGGTTTATTTCCAACGCTTTGACGTGTCTTCTTTTAATGATGGACAACAGGCTCTGGTCCTTTATGTTGGTGGCACCTGAGGATTCTCCTACATTATATTTTTCATTAATGGTGATAATTACCTTATCAATCTAATTATCCCTACTGCAAATGTTGTTATATACTTTACACAGGGCATTATTCTGCGTGTTCATCATGGAAAGGTTGTCTTTGTAAAAAAGCTCTTTCTAAGAATTCCTCAATGTGATTGTTTTTGGAGTGTTCCACATCCAATTTGGGGGTCTAATGACAGAGGTTGCAGTACACATCATTAAGTGCCTTGCGGCAAATTTGTGATATTAGGCTATATAACTATAACATTGGACTTGACTTATTGCTTCTTCTCCTTTCTTCCTGCCCTCCCCTCTCACCACTAGCTCATCCCAGAAACCTTGGCTAAACAGAAGAGAGGAAAAAATGCTTTTTCATGAGTCTCTCTTTTCTCTTGCTTCTCATGGTGGTAATGAACTTTAGCAAACATGCCAGCAAAGTTTTGAGTAAATAGTTTTACTCAAAAGTTTTTACAGTTTTTAGAGTAAAAAAAGAAAGAAAAAGTAAAGTCATTGAATTGATGACTTCTTGGGTAATCAAGCAAACAGCTATTCACACTCAGGGCAAGGCCATGCAACAAAGGCAGCATACAGAAAAGCTTTCGCATATAGCAGGTGTGAATGGCTTTGAGATGCGTTCCGCTCATGTGAAAGGCTGTCAGCATCACTGGACAGAACTGGGTTGATTCAGTCCTTTACATAATCTTGTTGGCAATTCCTTTACTTTTATGCCACAAGCTACACAATAGCATCCTGAAAAAGCTTGTACCACACCAAACAGTGTATATTTCAAACAACTTCCTGCAAAATTCTTACAGTATAAGGCAAAATAAAGAACCGATTACATGCATCATTACTTATGTAATTTGATATATTTCCTGTTGATCTAGAAGGTTGTTGTGGTGCAAAGTGCAAAGTGATCATCACTTAACATCACTTAACAGCGAAGTCAATTGCTGGTGGAGGTGGTTAAGTGACCAATATTATCACCTGCATTTGCTGTGCTTATAATAAGATAAAGTTGAAAATGAATTAATATCAGTTCTCAACCCTCTATTGGATAGTATTTCCAAGTGACATTAATAACTATTATAACAATTATTGATATCTGCTAGGCAGAAATAAAAAAAATCAATATGTTTTACTATTTAGTTCTGGAAAGGTCTGTTATTTTTACAGAGTAATTTCACATTTCAGCACATTACTAGAAAATCTGGTTTTTATCTACTTTTCCATTGGACAAATGAAAGGCAGAATTCTTTCTGGTGAAAAATATTCAATGACTATTTGGGGTTGGACAGCTTTTAATTGTCAACATCAAAACCAATTTAGATGTGTTATGTTTCCGTAACTTTTACTGGCTATAACTGTAACTGACATGCATAGCACAAGGCAACTTTGAGACTATATTTAGACTTTTAATTTATTTTTGATTATGTTGATATATTTTTACTTTTACTCACTACATTTGAACACAAATTTCTGTACTTTCTACTTCTTATATTCTCAAAACGGTCTCATAACCTGAGCAATAGAGGTTAGCGCAACGCGCGCCTCTACGCACGGTGCACTTCTCTCTCGCTCACTCACGTGTCCCCTGTCCCGGGAGCGTGTTTGCCTTCGGCGGGGGCAGCGCTATACACTAAGTGTCCGGAGGTTGGTCGGGCTGCCTTGGTCGACCAGGGTCAAGCAAGTTGTACCAGTAATGATCCCTCCGCAGGTTTACCTTAAGAAACTTTGTTGAGAGTTTGAGTTCCTCTTGTTGGTCAAGTTTGATCGTCTTCTCGGCGCTCCGCCAGGGCCGTGGCTGACTCTGGCCGGGCTGATCCGAGGACCTCACTAAACCATCCAATCGCGGTAGCAATGTGTGGACCTAATCAAAACAATTACATTCCCCATCCATTTATTCCATTTAGAATGATCCAGGTGCTAATGCATGAGCTCGGTTCAGTTCAGTCTTTAGTGCTCTGTCTGATATTTGGCAGCAAAACTAAACTGTGTCCAGTGATTTTTTTGTTCTCTGTACTAGCACTGTGCAGGCTGTTAACAAAAGAGAAACTATCCTATTTTTTGTGCCTAGAACTTGTTTCCCTTTGCTGAGTTATCATAAGGGGCATTGTGTATCACTCCTGCTACTGATTATAAAGTGAAATGTCCATGTTTAGTGATTTTTACAGAATTTACTAGTGGTTATACTGTGGTCCATTAGTGTTCTTAGGCAGACACAAGAGGCACTTGTTTATTCTATTGTGTTGATTCTTTGTTGTCCCTAGAAGTTCAGATGCACTAGTCCAATAATATTCACACCTCAGCATCTGGGGATCAAAATTATATGCATTTTGTTAGTTTTTGTCAGTTGAAATAAAATCCTCAAGAGAAAAATGTTGTGTTGTTTTGTGTCTGTATAGGGCTACTATAAAAAACACTTTTAAGTACTTCTACCCAGAGGTGGGACCAAGTCATTTTTTTGCAAGTCCCAAGTAAGTCTCAAGTCTTTGCCCTCAAGTCTCGAGTCAAGTCCCAAGTCAAGACAGGCAAGTCCCGAGTCAAGTCCAAAGTCAAGACTGACAAGTCTCAAGTCAAGTCCAAGTCCTGCAGTTTGAGTTTCGAGTCTTTTCGAGTCCTTTTGATCACTGAGTAATAATATATTTACACAGATCATGTATGCTTTTAAAATCTGTAATAAATACATACATACATAATTATTTATTTATTTATTAAAACAAGTGCAATTGAAATTACAGAAAAAAATTGTGCCAACATTGCACTTCCCTATTGCACTATTAACCAGTCATTTTTAACATTTAACTCATATTTTGCAAGAATATTCTACATTTTAAACCACTCCTACAGAATGAACACATTTGAAAAAACAAGTGCAACTGTAATTATTTGTACAAAAGTGCTAACATTGTATTTTGCATTTTAACTAGTTCCACAGCAGTTTCTGTCCTGTTCTGTGTTTATCTCATCTCATTTATCTCACCTCATATTGTCTGTGTGTGTGTGTACATGTGAGAAACATACCAAATACATGAACATGAACATTTCTGTCCTGTCCTGTGTTTATCTCATCTCATTTATCTTACCTCATATTGTCTGTGTGTGTGTGTACATTTGAGAAACATAACAAATACTTGAACATAACAATGAACAGGGTTGTGCTTTTTATATGTCAGGGCCTTATGCTGAATTGCATTTGCAAAAGACCAAATTGGCCAAAAGTCTGTCAGTCATTTGTGCACGATGTGGACGTAGTATGATTCCACCCAGTGCCGCTGCGAGCCATTTTGGTGCCCTAAGCATAACTCCTCTATGATTACATTAAATAATCATCAATAAGTACAAACAAGAATAGTCAATCTTCTTTAACTTTTTTTGAGCAATTTAATATATCTCTTGTTCTGCCTTTTTTGTGATATACATGGCTAAAAGGTACCTAATATTTCTATACTGAAATAATATCGGCATTATAATTGTAAGCTAATTTATTTAATGACGTTATTGTTGAGGGTTGATTTGTATTTCCGGTTTTAAGTGGGTTGTTGGTAGTGACTCTTATTTTGAAAGGGGGTTTTAAAGGAAGTGGGTGCTGTGATGAGTGAAGTTGTAAAATGAACGGAGAATAAACGGGTGTGCTGTCCCGAGCGCATGACCTGCTCTCGTGTCCTTTGTCTGCTGAAGCCGGACCTATGATACAACCAAACGCTCGGCTACATAATTATTATAACTATGATGATTTTTCATTTGCTTTTTTTTGGTGCCCCCTCAGGACTTGGTGCCCGACGCACAGCGCGTAGTGAGCGTTTTGGGAGCGGCGGCGCTGCACACACACACAGACGCACACAAACACGATGACAGATACAGAGCGCTCCTTAATAACATACTTTTTAATCTTTGTGTTTTGGGAAAAGGAGCAAGTCTTATCAAGTCAAACGGCTCAAGTCCAAGTGAAGTCACGAGTCATTGATTTTGAAGTCCAAGTCGAGTTGCAAGTCTCTTTACATTTTGTCAAGTCGAGTCTAAAGTCATCAAATTCATGACTCGAGTCTGATTCGAGTCCAAGTCATGTGACTCGAGTCCACACCTCTGCTTCTACCTATATACACTTAAGTACATTTCAACACCAGAGACTTTTGCACAAGTACATTAAATATGAGCTACTTAAGACTTTTACTCGAGTAATTTTCTGACTTTTTTTACCTGAGTTACTTTCAGGTAAGATATCTTTATTTTTTCTCAAGTATGGCTTTCAAGTACTTTATACACCACTGCTTATGGAATACGCTTTGAACCTTAGCAACACAACTGGTCCCCACATTCAGTATCCAAACACACAACAAGGACATCTCGATAATAATAGAAACCTGATTTCTGCTCACATCCTATATTATCAGTTCATGACCTTAAACAGGTCATTGACTAATGATGCTCTACATATGCTTCCACAGTGACAAGTGTGGTGTGAGACACCCTCCTTTTTTGGCTGCTCTTCTTTAACTGACACCTCACTTGTATATCCTTGTTCTTTTAACTTGACTGACATTTTCGGTAACATTGTTACGAACCGACTTTTGGCGCAATCATCAGATTTGCAACCCACCCAGCAAACCTTATTCAGCACACACACATACATACACACCAAATCGAAAACATTTCGTCACCTGCTCAAACCACAAAGATGACATTGTCAACAGCAACACTGATACTAATCAAGTCCAGCCTCATTAACCACACACCGGCACACCCACACATTATTGTATCTAACTTAGCAAGGACACTCATTGGCATAAAGGGTTTGCTAGCTTACCCTAACCTTAACCATCAAAAATAAATGCCTAACCCTAAACATAACCTAATTCTAACCCTTACCCTCAAATCAAGTCTTAATCCTAAGGCAGTCCATTGAAATAGTGAGGACAGGTCAAAATGTCATTACTTTCCCAAAATACCCTCACTCTTTAAGGGGAATGCCTAAAATGGACCTAGCAAAGGTATTAGTACAGGTACAAACACATAAAGAAAAAAAACATGCCTTTATTCTTTATGTTCTTTGTGCAGAAGAAGTCTATTGACAACAGAAACCAAAAAAGCTAGCACCAAAATGACCACAGAAATGCTCTTTAAAATGCATCCCTTGCTTGAGGACATATTTGCCGGGGCCTGCACTTATGTGTCACCGGGGGAGAGTTTCACTTGGACTATGTGAGACTTCTATCTGCAGGAGGACCCAGCAGTTAAAGGTATCATGGCAGCAGCTGGAGGGGACTAGTGCCCCCTTTAACCACAGGGACTCTCAATCTCTACCTTCATGTCCTGCCAACCTTAAAAGTGTCCTCTAGTACTTTATATGAAATGATCAAAAGACTTCTTACGATGTCTTCATCTGTTCACTTTGTAGTCTTTTCACTGGCTGCCAGGAATAATGTGCCTCCAACTCAGAGTGTCAAGTGATCCCGTTTTAGGTGCAGGTCTCCTAGTGTGAATCAAAGTGGTGCTTAAGGATAAAGTCCATAACCTCTGCAGAGTTCATTGGCATGCTTGTCTTCTGTGCTGCTTCATGTGGGATGTCCATTTAAATATTTACAGGATGGTCAGTTTCTGCTCTAATTGGCAAACCAGTGTGTTTCCGTGAACACAACCACAGTGTGTTGTGGGGTTGGTTTCACAGTGCCATTATCTGGAGACTTTGTAAGGAATGAATGTTTGATTGATACATATTTTCGAAGGTAAATGTTTTTTCTCCATAATTCAGCGGCAGGCCTGAGGATGTAAGAATGGGTGACCAGAAGCTGAGATCAGCATCCATTTGCAAATCTCCATCATTTATGGACCTTCATGCTCAACTGACAGGTTTGTTTCTCAAGATGTTGCATGAGTGTGTGTAGATTATTCAGCTCAGGTAGTCACTCGATGACATGATGCTAGTTGAATGGGCGGACTGTAAAAGATGGCATATAGCAACTACTGTTGAATCTAACCGCTGCTTTTGTGTAGCTGATGGTGTGCACACGTTATCACAGACTAAGAAAACACACACAACACTTCTCACCACTTAGCATAGCTCTGTGTGGAGTGCAGACCATTGAAAGGTTTATTATTATTGCAAGCAAAGAACTACATCTTGATGGTTTCAGTGCCTGGAAAAGTAAGGCTTCCTCTGATATGTTCAAATCAAATAATATGAAATATTAAAAAGTGCAAACATGTTAATAAAATCGAACTGTACATTATAACCATTATGTAATGTTTTACAAAAATATTCTTCATAGCAATCTCTAGAATATAGCACACATTATTATATATTATTACAGTTGTAAGCCAGTGGTTAAGGAAAAAATAATGCACATAGACATCACTACAGGATACACTTTCATACTAACTTGATAACATTTTCAACCTACAAGCTGTTCCCATCTGTACTTACACAGTTTATCACAGTCTTCAGATCCTCTCAGACTCCATCATTTTGGACATTAAGTTGATAGGGACAAAACATGACATAAGTAGAAATACAACTATTTATGCATTTCTACATTTATTTCTGTATTTCTACATTTATTTAATGCTGTATTTACATATTTATTATATCTGTAATTATATCTCTGTATGATAATATGGTAGGTAGTTCTACTTCAATCTACTGGACTGGTTATAGCGGTATGATTGGATCTACTACAACTGCCTTTACTTGACTGGTACACAGAAGCTTTGCTTGTAGCCTGATATTAGCCGCTCAGCTAAACTAAAGTAGTTACAAGGTAGGTTCAAGATGGACTTGGTCTGCTTAGCTCCACCAACAAAACATGATCTGCCATGTCTGCAGGGGCTGAGTAAAAAAACAAAGACGTCAAGTCAAACACTTTTTACTTCTCGTAGCATCAGTGAGAGGAGACCAACGGCTGATCTCTCAGCATAGTGGATTTTTTGGAAATCCCTGTGTTTTTGCATGAAGACATGAGAACTTTCTTTCAGCTGAAGTTTAAATTAAACTATATTGTAAATTGACCTGTGACATGCATAAATACACAGGAGATGAAATTCATCACATCCTCGTTAGAGAGAAATAAAATATACTAATTACCACTAAACTAGCATGGACCACACCACAACAGTGTAATGTTAGAGTCTTTTAACGGAAATTGAGGCTGTATTGGATTTTGCGTATGGATGGATGAATGGATGTGAAGGGCAGGGATGAATATGAATGAATAGAGTCTTTGTAAGGCTGAAAAGGGATGAAGGGAAAGGTAGGGATGTAGGTAGGGAAGGGTGAAGGGTTGTAGGTCGGGTTAAGGATGAAGGGACATAGGTAGGGATAACCTTAAATAAACCAATGATATTGATTGCAACCACTAAAATGACAAATCTATAATATTTTAATAACATCTATGCTAATGTGGGTGAATCAATGACATTTGAAATTAAAAAGCTTGGATGCTCGGCATTATTTCACATATAAATCAAAAGCACATAGCTTCAGGCTACTAGCAGTGGTCTGTAGACAAACCTGCCAGGATGCATTTAATAGAGGAGCAGTTAAGTTCAGTAACATAGCAGGTGTACACTAGTTAAATTGAATGAATTTTTAAAGAGGGCCACATGCAATTATGTTGCTTATATAGTGTTGTGTATTGATATTAAGTTTGTTCCCTCGGGGCATCCGTAATGCCCCACTGTTTACCTGCATTGCATGCTGGTTATTTTCTGTCCTGTGAAACTCACAGTAAAGTACGCACGTCTTTTCCATCACGGTCTCCTGTCTCATCTCTACTTAAGTTGTATCGGTATAGAGTGTACTATTCAACAAAACTGGCGACGAGGAAGAAACGTTCTCACGTTTGTTTTATTATTTTCGGTGAAAAGTACGAGTTTAATACGGAGAAGTTACGGAGAAGACACGGAGAAGACGAGGGGGTAGCTGGTGAAGAGTGAAGCCGGCTGGCTTCCAACGGCTCGTCCCCGTTAGCTTCCAACAGCTGGTTAGCTTCCAACGGCTGGTTAGCTTCCAACGGCTCATCAGTTTCCAACGGCACGTCAGCAGGAGAGGAAAAGTGTGCCGCTGGAGAAAAGAGATTCTTCGCGAAGGTTGAGACATTAGGGCAGTGAGTAACAGTGACACGATGGCTATGGAAGTAAATCTGTGTCATCGGGATTTGAAACAAAAAAGACATTGAATTTCTAGCACTGAATATTTATGCATGGAAATTATGTATTTGAATGTTTTTCAACGTTTAAAATTCAACCGCAAAAAATTCAACCTAAAAAAATTCAACCTCAAAAATTCAACCGCAAAAAATTCAACCTCAAAAATTCAACCTCAAAAAATTCAACTGCAACATCCGGGGATCCAAGGAGGAGCAATCGATTCCAGATTCAAGATCGGGAGCGTGCGTGAGGTGCTTCGGTGAGTGTTTAAACTCTTCTATATGCCATCGGTGTAGTTTGTTTCTGTAAGATGTAGTAATAGACAGCTGACATGTGTACATTCACGGACTTTATTGGACATTAACTAAGTGGAAATTAAACGAGATGACGTTTGGATTTTTTTTCCGAACGGGCCAGTGACTGGCATGGGTAACGCCAGGATTTCAATTTTGGATGGGCCACTATTTAATAGGAAAAATAATACTTATTATATGATCCCTGCCTGACTTGTTTGTGTTTATCTGCTGTAGACAAGCTTTAACAGCGCGGTGCGCCGCTCTCTCTCCCGTTAAAGTGAATGTCGCTCACCCAGCTCTCTCTCTCTCTCTCTCTCGCTCCACTGTCAGCTGTAACCCTCAGCTGTTTTAAGAAACGTCAAACCAAGACGCTTTGACAGCTCTGACAACGCTGAAGCTACAGCCGAAACAGTAAGGACAGGGCCGGTCTTTCCTACAGGCGACATAGGCGGTTGCCTAGGGAGCCACTCAGAGGGGGGCGCCAAAAACTGCGCCGAGCCAAAAAATTAAAATATATTATATCTTAAAACAGCTGACAGGGCCGGGAAACCTTTCAAAATAAAGTTCCCCAGCCCAGCCGTGCCCGTCCTCCGCCCTCACGCCGCCGGTGGAGAACGGTGTCCCAGGTATGTTGGAGACACGTTACACCAAGACGCTTTGACAGCTCTGACAACGCTGAAGCTAACTCACCTTCGACATGCAACATCAGAGCAATATTGTGACCGTCTTTTCCAAAGAGAGGAAGGGATGTTCGGATTTGATTGTGTGGTAGGCAGCATTGATGAAAATACATATGTATGCGAGTTAAAAAGAAGTGGTCTACGTATTTCTGATTTGATTTGGCTTTTCGTGCATTTGGTTTAACACATGTAGAAACAGGAGAGAGAGACAGTGGAGCGAGAGAGAGAGAGAGAGCTGGGTGAGCGACATTCACTTTTAACGGGAGAGAGAGCGGCGCACCGCGCTGTTAAAGCTCGTCTACAGCAGATAAACACAAACAAGTCAGGCAGGGATCATATAATAAGTATTATTTTTCCTATTAAATAGTGGCCCATCCAAAATTGAAATCCTGGCGTTACCCATGCCAGTCACTGGCCCGTTCGGAAAAAAAAATCCGGAAGTCATCTCGTTTAAGTTCCACTTAGTTTATGTCCAATAAAGTCCGTGAATGTACACATGTCAGCTGTCTATTACTACATCTTACAGAAACAAACTACACCGATGGCATATAGAAGAGTTTAAACACTCACCGAAGCACCTCACGCACGCTCCCGATCTTGAATCTGGAATCGATTGCTCCTCCTTGGATCCCCGGATGTTGCAGTTGAATTTTTTGAGGTTGAATTTTTGAGGTTGAATTTTTGAGGTTGAATTTTTTGAGGTTGAATTTTTTGCGGTTGAATTTTAAACGTTGAAAAACATTCAAATACATAATTTCCATGCATAAATATTCAGTGCTAGAAATTCAATGTCTTTTTTGTTTCAAAAATTCAATGTCTTTTTTGTTTCAAATCCCGATGACACAGATTTACTTCCATAGATGGCTGCACTGATTGGAAATATAGGACCATTTGATGAACCTGTAGAACAATGGAGTTCATACACAGAACGTTTTGAGTACTTTTTATTAGCAAATAGCTTCAAAGCGGACGTGATTGTGCCAACGTTTTTGACTGTAATGGGAGGAAAAACGTTCAACCTACTGCGCTGCCTAGTAACACCTGAAAAGCCTGGTAACAGTTATGATGAAATAGTGGCTACTTTAAGAGCACATTATTCTCCTCAACCACTGATCATTGCTGAGAGGTTCAGGTTCCACAAGAGAAATCAAGAGGAGGGGGAGTCAATCTCACAGTTTGTGGCTGTACTGAAACAATTATCAGAACACTGTGACTTTGGACGTTCTCTAAATGACACTATAAGTGATAGGTTAGTGCTTGGCATGCGCAGTGGGACAATCCAGAAACGTCTATTGACTGAGAGTGACTTAACATTGCAGAAGGCAATAGAAGTGAGTACTTCAATGGAAATGGCAAACAAAGATGCTCAGCAGCTAAGTGCATCAACCCAAGTGCATAAGGTGTCTACGGATTTCAGATACAAAACAGTAGGTGGCAAGCCATGCTATCGCTGTAGGAAACCAGGTCACCAAGCAGAGGAGTGTTGGTGCAAAGACTTAGACTGCAGAAGTTGTGGCAAAAAGGGTCACATTGAGCGTGTGTGTAAAAGCAAAAATGGACAGTCAAACAAAAATACTGAACAAAGGAAAAGTGACTTCAGGAAGTACAAAAAGAAAGTGCACAAACTGGAACACACAGAGGAAGACCAAAGTGACACCCCATCGGAAGGGGAAGAGTCTGTGCATGTTTTGTCTTTCTCAGATGATGGGCATGGATACTGGGTTGACAGCTGAACAGTATCCATTACCCCTCATTGATGATCTGTTTGCTGGTTTAGCTGGAGGACAGAAATTCAGTAAGATAGACTTATGTCAGGCCTATCTTCAAATGCATGTTGACGAAGAATCACAAGAACTGTTGACAATAGTGACTCACAAGGGACTGTTCAGGTACTGGAGGCTTCCCTTTGGGATCACCTCAGCCCCGGCCTTATTCCAGAGAGCTATGGACCAGATACTGAGTGGGCTCACCGGTGTCCAGTGTTACCTCGATGACCTTCTCATCACTGGTAAAGACGAACAGGAGCACCTGAGAAACCTCGACACTGCACTAAAGAGACTGGAGGAGTACGGACTGCGGGTCCGGACGGACAAATGTTCCAGTCTTCAGTTGAGTACCTGGGCCACATTATCGACGGTGCTGGGCTGCACAAGGCACCATCTAAGGTAAAAGCTGTCAAGGAAGCTCCATCCCCACAAAATGTGAGTCAGCTGCGATCATTCTTGGGACTACTGACATACTATGAAAAGTTTGTGCCCAACCTATCAAACATGTTAAAACCACTGCATGAACTGTTGAACAAAACCACACAGTGGAAGTGGTCAGACAGATGTGAGGAAGCTTTTAAGGAAGCTAAAAGAGCCTTAGTCCATTCAGAAGCCCTCACACACTTTAACCCCGACTTGCCATTACAGTTAGCGCGTGACGCATCGCCTTATGGTGTTGGTGCTGTGATCTCACACATAATGCCATCAGGTGTAGAAAGGTCAATTGCTTTCGCATCACGGACTTTAAGCAAAGCAGAGAGCAATTATGCACAGATAGAGCGCGAAGCACTCTCTATAATCTTCGGAGTTAAGAAATTCCATCAGTTTCTGTTCGGAAAACGATTCACGCTGCTCACAGACCATAGACCACTCACCTCCATCTTTGGTCCCCACACTGGAATTCCATCGCTCGCAACCAGCCGCATGCAGCGATGGGCATTACTATTGTCTGCTCACCAGTATGACATCAAGTACAGAAGAGCTGAGCAGCACTGTAATGCAGTCGGCCTCTCAAGGCTTCCCTTACCTGTCTCACACACGAAGCACTCGGAGGCTAAAATCTTCTACTTCAAGTAAGTGAGCAACGCCCCAGTTACCTCAGCCCACGTGAAGAAGTTCACCCGCACTGACCCAGCGATGTCTGAGGTCATGGACATCATCACTCATGGGAGAGAAAGAGAGCTGTCAGACAGCCTAAAGCCTTACCTGGTAAGGAGGAACGAGCTCACAGTGCAGGCTGGATGCTTGTTATGGGGTTTTCGAGTCATCATTCCGCCGCCACTGAGAAAGCAGGTGCTTGAGGAACTCCATTCAGGGCACTGTGGCATGGTGCGAATGTAGGAGATGGCGCGTAGCTACTTTTGGTGGCCAGGCTTAGACGCAGCTATCGAAGACAGGGTCAGGTCATGTTCTGCATGTCAAAAGATTAGAAACATGCCTCAGCTAGCGCCACTACACCCATGGGACCTCCCAGAGGAGCCTTGGCAGAGAATTCACATAGATTTTGCAGGTCAACTGGAGGATCGTATGTTCTTAGTAGTAGTTGACGCACACAGCAAATGGCCAGAGGTCGCCATAATTAAGAGCACTTCATCAGGGAGAACCATCGAGGAGCTACGGTCCATCTTCAGTCGCTTTGGATTACCTGTGCAACTCGTTAGCGATAACGGCCCCTAACTGGTATCTGAAGAGTTCCAGTCATTCATGGAGCCATCATCTGAACATCCACTGCAGCCACCTGAAAACAGGGAAAGTGTTCCCTACCCACCTGAACCAGTGGGTGTGCCTACTCAGGGTACTGATGCACCCCAGTCTGGGCATACACCATCACCACTCAGACTCAGAGACAGTGGGACTGTAGACTTACCCGTACGTCGTCATTACCCCACAAGAGAACGACGACCCCCTGACAGATTGAACATGTAGTCTAGAGACTAACCTCCAACAGTGGGGCAGAATACACCCAAGGGTTAAGTCTGGGAAATGAGGCTTATTTTGTAAACACTGTTAAAGTAAAAAGGGACTGTTATATTAAAAAGATAGTTTCTTTTTAGTTATGGGGAATTAAAAGTAAAGGGGGAGGAATGTTGTGTATTGATATCCAGTTAAGTTTGTTCCCTTGGGGCATCCGTAATGCCCCACTGTTTACCTGCATTGCATGCTGGTTATTTTCTGTCCTGTGAAACTCACAGTAAAGTATGCACGTCTTTTCCATCACGGTCTCCTGTCTCATCTCTACTTAAGTTGTATCGTATAGAGTGTACTATACAACATATAGCATACTAACTCTAGCATGCTAACGATAGCGTGCAATCCCTTACATGTGGACGCGCAAAACAGAGGGGAAGGGCTAAGGGTTAGGGAGTAGGGGTGAAATAGACAATTTCCTCTTTTCTGGCTCTGCCATGATAGTTGCTAACCCTGGCTCAAAGCTCTTGCTCAGACAGTTGCAGTTGTGTGTTACATAGTGCAATTCCAGGATTTCCAGGAATGCTGTGGCAATGGAAAAGCCATTAACCCTATTATAAGTTTGTGTATCAAATGATTTCAAAGCTGCTGCAAGAGCTATTATAGTGTATAGGTTTTGTGGTGCTATGGTTAGCACTGTTAAAAAAGACATGGCAGGTCAGGTCATTTGGTAAATCCAAGTAGTGTGAATGATTGTATATGCTGGTCCTGTAATACACTAGTAAAATGCTAAGTGTGCTCCAGCATGCCCCATAACTTCATACAATATCAGTGTATTTACAATACACTTTTGTGTTAGACAGTATGAGTCTATTTTGCTGGCAGTCACTAAACTGGAGACTCTACATAACTAAACTGCAGACTGCATTTACACCATACACAGTAGAATGTCAGCCATAACACATTTGAAGTATTATTGACAACTCAGTGGACAGAAGCAGAAGATGCCACTTCATCTGTGAGGCCCCTAGCCAGGCTTAACATCAGCATTGTCACAGTTACCTAGTATGCACCTCAGTCAGCTGTGGCCCAACGCAGACGCATCAGTCTATATCAAAGGGATTTTTAATGAGCTGCCTTATCCTATTGATGTGGATGTTTTGGCACAGGCCGCTCCTCCAGGCCAGCCTGCTGTCCCCAGGGGCCATCCAGCCAGCTCATTGTTACGTTTTATATTTCCTTCAAACATACACATACACACAAACACACAAACTCACACACACACACACACACACAGTGTACCCCCCTAGCTCGCACAGCCTCTCAGCTGCATATACATGGGGTATAGATAACAGAGATGGGGAGTCAGTGTTATGGGTGTGTCTGATGCTCACAAGTGCGTGACTACATGCACATAGATGAATTGGGATCCTTTTGGTGACCCCCCTCCCCCTCCTCTGCACAGACATTGATTTCCCACCTTCCTTTTCTCAAATCACAGAGGGGTGGACACAGAGGTGTGCTGTGTTATTTTTAAATATGTTGAAGTATGCTACAGTCTCACAGTTTGTAAATTATCAGTGTCCTCCTTTTATTTATCTCAGCGGCAGAGAGAAAGACGTCTCCATATAAATATGCATTTTGATGTTTCCATATGGTGTTTTCTGTGTGAGTGCATTCACCACCTCTAAACGTAATATGTGATGGTTGTGACAATGGATCAAGCTCCCTTTTTGGTGCTTCAGTCAAACACTGTCACTTCTGCTGCTACAGGAGCTAGTATTATCATGATTTCTCCAAGGGCAAAGGTCAATTTTGGCAAAAACCTCAATGACTCAAGATGCATAGACCACCTTTCATTGGTTAATGTATGTAATTACTGTATACTTTTATTATTACATTATTACAATACATGTCATTTGGCTGACGCTTTTGTCCAAAGCGACTTACAATTAGTACACTCAACATTTATGAGGGGCCATTTAGGGGTTCAGTATCTTGCCAAGGACACTTCGGTATGCAGATGGGTGAGAGTGGGGTTTGAACCGGCAACCTTCTTGTTGGAGAGCCACCACTCTAACCACTAGGCCACAGTGGAAATCTGTCATAAAAAAAGTCTTATTTGTCAAGTGAAAGAGATATCAAATGACATTAAGTGTGTTATTAAGAAAGTCTTGAGAAGTGTTAATTATCCTGTGATCAGCAGATGGAAACTGTTTTTATTCTAAAATATGGAGACTTGTAGCACAGGTATTATGTTGTATTGATGGAAGTAATTAAATGTGAAAATTATCATTGTGAATTTCTTTTTTGGGGGGGTATTTATTTTTCTGAAGGGGGTGGCCTTTATTTATCTGTGCAAACCCTTTAATTATTCTGTTGTTAACAGTCATTATTTGAAATTCACTGATGGTCATCCAGGCCGGTTCTCCTCTCATCTGTCTCATTAACATCAACATGTTCATTCCTGTCCTTGTCTTGAGGATAATCGTACCAGTCACTATGCTCAAAAATGTTAAGTACTACAACAAGTATTTTTTGAAAGCATCTCCCAGAAATAATATTTGTGCGATTTCTTCAGGGATCCGATAAGTGTTGGATGGAGAAAGTATGAATGTAAAATCCAGGCTTTAGGTATAGTGGTCTGACCATGACTTCCTTTTGTCTTTTTTGCAAAGATAGAAGTAGCATCAGCACTCACAGTAACGTCTGTAACAAATGGAGGACAGAAAAAAATAGAGAGGACTCCCTCATTTCGCTCCCCCGGCAGTCTCTGTGACTCTCTGGCATTCCCTGATGAATGTGAGTGGAACATCAGGGGGGCTGGGAGGGGGAGAAAACCATAGAGAGACCAAAAAACAGTCCTACTACTCCTGAAAGCAGGACAGAGCAGTGTGACATTGATTGATGTCTGAGCTTTCCCCCTGATTCGCTGATTAAACCCATCAATCTATATGCAGAAGAGGTGTCTGATGCAGATAGGCCCAATCAGGCAGGACAAAATGGTTTTGTCAGGAAGTTATGGAAATAGGAGCATGCCTACTGCCATAGGTATGGCCAAGAGAACGCGACTAGTGGGCAGGGATGTTACGCCGTGATGCTCCAAATTAGGAGATTACATGCTTGCAGCTCCCCTCCGTTTGGTCTTGCTCCAATGGCCAAATTGTTCTGCCATTCTCTCTTTTCTTCACTGAGCATTCAAACCCTGCTGCCGGCGTATGCTATGCTACACAAAACTACTTACGTTTCAGCAGCATGTTAAGGAAGGTTGAGGGCATGTAAGAAATAAACAAATGGTAAGCTGCTTCCAGACATTTTGGGGGTTTACCTGTGGAGTTAGACGGTCATCTTCATTAGATAGTGGAATCCTGTGTCACAATTTTGTCCCTCTGTCACATGAGCAAAGGGACTTGATTTCTAATGCAGCACCACCTCTGAATTACCTCTGAAGGCATCAAGGCGTCATAAATTTCAGAAGGGTGCTGTTTTTTTATTTTTTTTTCTTTAATCATTCTTTTTGTATTGTCTTTTTCCACCTCTTTTCTTTTGTTGCCCTCATCTACAGAGTCTGACCATTTCAATATCTCAGCAACTAATAACAGACAGTCCTCTGTGGATTCCCTCTGCCCCATCTCACTGACACGTGTGTGTGTTTTTGCGGGTGTTTGTGTGTGTCATGGCTTCGTTTCCTCTCTCTCTTCCCTTCACTTTCTCTCTGTCAGAGCCGGCCTCTCTCTATCATTTTCTCCCCATCCAGCCCATTGCGATCTGAATCAGTCTAATTAAGTAACAAATTCTGTTGGCATGGTAACAGCCTAGCCAATTTATCATGGGAAATAGTCTGTAAGACACACAGGTTGCCTGGCAACAGCCAATGGTGGAACGAGATGCAGTGGTGACAAATTGTTCAGGATGCAGATTTCCTTTACTGTTTTCGCATGAGCAACATTAATTCACATAACACGCATAACCATGTGCCTGAAACCAGTGGTTCCCATCATGGGGCTCAGAGGTTTCCAAGATGAAACTGAAGGGTCAAAATAAGATGGAAGGGATAGGAGATATTTTTATTTGGCAACACAAACTTACATTTATTTCTCTCTTGTCTTTGCTTTTTGTAAAAATTAATTATTGTTATACTTTTCCCCTAATTACTAGTTACTGAAGTTATAAATTTGACTATAAGAGGGGGAAACCATCTTCTTGAGGATGTTTGCACGTTGCAGTATACTGTTTCACTGTTTGGGTTCTTGAGCTAAAAAATTAAAACTCACCTGAATGGTCACTATCCTCAAGATAAAAATTCATCCTATCCTAAAAGAGAAAGAAAACATCAAAAACATCAAAAAAACCTTCTGCATGTATTTATTCTTTTGCTCAACAAATGACCTTGAAGACACCAGCTTTTTGCAGCAGATGTAAAAGCTTTCATGAACTGGCTATACGTTTACTCCCTGCTGCGTTCCAACAATCAGGGACAGAAAAGCAGCAACACTGACATTTATTCACACGAAAATGTCACCGATTATTACTTTAAAAGTTACTGCAAATGCAGCTCTTGAGCCGAAGTGATTCTTTAGTGGAGTGACAGTAGCCTTCAATAACATTACTGAGGGATTTATATAAACCAAATTTCTCTGCTTTCTGGAGATGTAGACTTTGAACAGTGGAATAACCATTTTATTATTCACTTTAGCTGCTTTATTCTGGTGTTCCTTTGGAACAATGTTCAACCATTTATCAAGTGAACCCAAGGCAACATCTGCCGTTGTCAAATGTTTGTCTTCTGATGTGATGGCACAACTGGGAGGAGATCCCCCATAAAATATTTGATTAAATGTTAACAACCAGGGCCTGGATCGACCACCCCTCAGTAGCTCGTTTCAAACTGCGTCCTTAATCTGAGGGGATTGACAGTTTCTTTCAATAGTGCAAATATTGTGGTTTTTGTGTCGGTAAAATAGTTCTGCTCAAACTGTGTTGCTACAAAGTATTCTTTGGTCTGGTTCATTTGGAAACTGCTTGATAAGAGCGTTCTGCTGGCCTTTCCAAAAATATATTGTACCGAAAAATTCCATTGTGAGTGTTACAGTTATTCACTAAATAGTATTTAGCATTTATTAGATAGCAACAATAAAGTGCTGGCAGGAGACGAGGTTAAGTAAAGTCAATGACTTCCCAACCCAGTGTCAGTGCATATGACCCTGAGGGTACTGGTGCCTTAATAGCATAATGTTTTCATCATTTGTGGGACTTTCCACCCTGTAATGAGTTGTTGCTGTGTGTGGTTATTACTCACTCACTCTCTCATTTGTCATGGTTTCATCATTCAATAAAATGTTATTTGTATTGGCCATATTCACAAATCACAATTTGTCTCGTAGGGCTTCAACAAGGAGTGACATCCTCTGTCCTTAACAAGAGTAAAGTAAAACTACTATACAAAAAATTTTAACAGGGGAAAAATAATGTAGAAACCTCAGAGTTCTGTCCCCTATTCCGTTTGAATCTTCTTTGAAGTTAAATTTGTCATCTTGGAGATAACTGCTAAAAAAACAAATACATTAGCTGTTTTCATAGAAGTGTGTAATGTGTGTTTTAGTTTAGTCTCAAAATTGTTTTCTACTTCCCACCAATGTCTTTTATTCAGTTGCAGTCAAATGTATGTTCTTGTAAAAGTTCCAAATATCTATTAATAACTGTAAATAAAGAACCGACTGCAATCAGATCTTTCAGGTATTTTACTATCTTGTTAAATACTTATAACATGTATTTAAGGTTAAACTCATGCCATTTATTGGATAATTTTGAATTTCATGGTGCTACCTTTAGTCAGGTTTCTGGAATATGTGGAATCCAGCAGATTCTTCTGTAATATATGTAACAGAGAGCAACTCGTGATGAATAATGTGGTGTAACCTAATCACAAGGTCTTACACCAAAGTCTAAATTCTTAGACACAACAAACTAAATGTACTGTGTATATGCTTTTTTCTAGATAACTCACTGGTTTGATGTGCACAGCACTCAGTTAGTGGAGAGTAATATCATATTTTCGACCAATCAGAGCAACATTTGAATAAAAATCTGAACAAACCGTGTCTGTAGAATTCTGATGCGAAATTAGCTGGGTTTCTATAAAAAAAATCTTAGATTAATAAATTCTTAATTCAATTGTATCTGTTACTATTTATTTGACCTTTTACCTTTTGTCTCATGCCATCAGCTCATGATAGAAGTTTGTGTGTAAAATTCCTCATGATTATGTTTCTGCTGAACTTGTATCTACTGTTACTGCAATCACATCTCAGTGCTTATATCACAGTTTAACAGCCTTGATATCAGTTCCATATTTTGTGATGTCAACACACACTTCCACAGAGAAACGTTTGACAGGCTCCACTATTTCATGACTATTGTCACACAAAGTGTGTAAAGTGGTTTCATTTGTGAGAAAGATGTTTGGTGTAATGCATATTTTTCATATGTTGTCTCTCTCCAGTGCACCGTCCTATCATAAACCCTAGTGGCCCTTACAAATGGCACACTCACTGGACTATGTGGTTACATGATGAAAGTTATTCATCACATTTGAATTATTCTAATCAATTTGCTGTCAGGATAACTGCTGTGGCCGTTACACTGATGCCGTCGTCAAGCACCGTCTGGTTGGAGCCCTGCGCTGCCCGTGAAATTTATACTTTCCATAAGTACTTGTAAAACCCTCAAAGTATGACTGAGTGGAGAGAGTCACTGGATACCCCTCTCCTCCCCAACCACCACTGACACCCGGACACTCTAGTCAAGGTGACAACTTCTAATTACATAGTTACTACGATAAATAGACTAATTAGGTACAGAACTCTGCAATAGAGCAAAACGGTTTATAAAAACATTAAAGAGCAGTAGGCATATTTCCTTTTCCAGCTCATACATAACGATGCCAAGAAAACGGCGGGACTGGAATCTCAATAGCCAATTACAAAGTGACATAAGGCCTTGCTCAGAACAACTGGAAGCATCCACTGGCCTGAGTTACTCCCTACATTGATGCTGAAAGGCCATAACAAGCTGAGTCAAACCCACCAGTGAATATGGAAAACCACCAGGACAGATTAAAATGGACCAAGAGCAACTCACTGTGTCTTTCATCCCAGTTTAGTACTTCAATAAGTCTCATTTGCAATCTTAAGCTGAACCTGGTAACTCAGCTTGTGTCTGAGAAATATGCAGATACATGAATAAAAACATATTCACAAATTTCTGTCCATTAGTCTCCTCCCATCATTTTTTTCATGTATTCTTGTAAATCCAGTAGTGTAAGACTCAAGGTCATCAATACCTTTGTTTTCAAAAGAAAAAAAAGAAGAAAAGAGAATGAATTTAATATGAAAAATGACAAAATACCTTCTCATATCTCTTCTGTAAAGCCTGCAATGGAAGTGATCAGGTTGGAAGGCTCATTCCGCAATGTAAAGTCTATACACAATCCATGAATATGAAGAGACTGTTCCCTATTTTAGCAGTTTAGCCTCGAGAGAGACTACAAATCGCTTCAACCCAGTGTTGACATAAAAGAAGCTCTTTCCTGTGAAATCGTGTGTTGACTCCTCATTAACTGTCAGTATAAAAAGAAATAACACAAAAATTAGGATAAAGTGAAGTGTTAAAACAAATGGCAGGCCTGCCAGCTCTGTTTCATCCAAAAACATAGGATGTAACCCCTGAGGCTCCATCTCCCCATCCCCAAAAAGGTGAATAAGATTGTCCCTCTTACTCTTGATGAACTTGGGAATAAATATGCAAAATGAGGGTTTGAGGTTGAGAGAAATGGGAAGGGGGGAAAAAAAGAGGCAATCAAGGATTGCTGCAGTCCTCGGCTGGACTATAAATCTCTGTCTGTTTCAATCGCCGCCATGGCCGAAACGGTGTAAAATTCAAGCGGGATGTCATCAATTTCTGTTAGCTCCTCTGTCCTTTTCTGTGCGAGTCGGCGAGCGGCTGTGATGGATTGATTTTGTCACTTGTGCTCAGTTCACAGTATGTTAACATGGAAGGGCAGAGTTGGGTTATGGAGAGAGGGTTATTAGGGGCTCGGCTATGACTGGACTTCTCCCACTCTCTCTCTCTTCTTGTGAAGGTCTCTGACTCTGTCTCCCATCCCTGTCACTCCGCCTTACACTCAATCAATATTCCCGCTCTCTCATTTATCATAGTCCTTTTCCTTCCACATCTGCATCCACTTTATCTCTGCATACCTGCACCTATCCCCTCTTATCTCTGCCTACCTCTACCTTTCTTCACCAACTGTTTCCACTTACTCCACCAACGACCTGTCACTCTGTCTTGCTCGCTTCATCTGGATTTGTCATGTCAATTCATCTATCCTACTTCTATTTATCTTTACATATATATATATATACATATATAAAACCAAAAACATTGGACTTTTTTGGATTTCTAAATATTTATTTATATATAACCATAGAAGTCCAAACGCATGCAAGTGTAAAAGGGTGTTGTTTGCGCCTGTGCATGTGTGTACTAAATAACTAAATTAAGCATGTACAGATTTTCACCAAACTGCAGGTAATCGGTCAAAAGTTAATGTCAACAAACATATGGTCTGTAAAGAACTCTTAAAAAAGAAAAGATAGATATCTTAAATGCAATCTAAACTTTATACTGATTAAATAATTACCCCATCATATAATTGCAGTGTGTTTATCACCTCTTATGCTTTTCATTTCGTCTGTTCTTTAAATTATTTTCCCCATCTATTCTGACTAAAATCTTTACATATTATTTCTCTCTGCTTCAGTTTTCTCAGTATTTTATCATCTTATGCACTTATTATCCATATATCTCTATGTACTTACACCCACAGCTTTATCCGTGCATGTTTTTCATATTGATGGTATTGTAATCATTTACTGTCTTTATGATACCGAATGTGATAATTAATCAAAGGTCACTGTTTTTGACCACATTATGTCGTGTTTCATTGATATGCATACAGACAGAGATGTAAAACGTCTTTGAAAGGAGCAGCTGTGACTCTGTATAGTGTCACTTTGAGGTTTTATACCATCACTTCTGAACAGAGACACATAAACCATTGTTCACTGACCTCATCTGGCAGCTGTGCTGCAGACACAGACACTGCACACAAGTGCCGAGCAGAGGGATAAACTGTATATTGGTCAGGCAGTGTTCCAGCATGTAACAACTTCAAACCACTTTTTTTTCTTTACATGCCTCTTGAACAAATAAGGTTATATAAGAGTTTATGTTTGACCTTTGAATAGCACCTTACTGGTTCCCCTTCTCGGCAGACAAGGTCCAGACCTCACACTTCTGACTCCAACTTAGTGAACATCAAAGCATATCACCTACTTTCATCTAAGTTTACCTGTTCTGTTGGTCTGTACCATCATCATTTACGCCCCCAGCGTGCCCTCTAATCTTTACCTGAACCTACCTAACCACCCCAATCCACCTGATTTCTGCTGGGTAGAAGTCTAGCCTTGTATAGTGCAGAGATGACAGGACAAAGGGCTTTCATGATGAGAGCAGTGACTTGTTCACCCCAGGATCATTTTGACTCAAGTAACATAATTACTTGGCTCCATGAGTACACCATCAAATTTGACAATGTCAAAAGATGACTTTCGATAGTAGCTTATGGCTGAGTCCATAACAGCTGATTACTATTTCTTGCCACTATCCAGGGAGTTTAACCACTAATGTACAATAATTGCTATCATTACCTGCTACTGACTGGTAAAGCAAAACAAAACAAAAAATCAAACCCATGCACATTATGTTAGGCTTAACAAAAGCAATAAGACAAAATGGAAATTCAATTTGATAATCAGGTTATATGTTATGGGAAGTTTGGTTGTCCCCAGAAGGAAAATACCACATAATGTGATTGACTTTAATCTCTAAAGAGTATTTCAGCTGTCAAAAAATGTGGACTTACTTATGCTACACTTGTTTTGAATAGTCTTCTTGTGCCTCATGAATCCAAAGTGTAGCACATCACATGTAATTAATTTAATTATTTTCCAACATTGACACATAATGTCACAGTATATTCCTGTGAAATAACCACAATTCAAAGAGCAAACTGCCTGGCTTAATATGTAGGTCTTTTTTACTTTGTAATGTGTGATGCTAAAATTATAATTATCAGACCCAGGAGATGGAGTGCCCAAAAAGGCATGGTTCACAAGACTGAGTAGCAGATCAGATTAATAAGTCCTGGTCGGAACAGCGGTTATCCAAAAATCAAGACAACGGTATCGAAAGGAGCAGGCAAAAAGGGTAACAGCAGGAAAACAAGCGATGCTCATACACAAAAAAACTCACGAAAAAACAGCGCTGGTATGAGGCGACAAACAAGGAACACAACAAACTAGCAACCTGAGGGAAGACACACATGGTTTAGATAAACAGACAAGCAGGGGCCCTAGCTGGTTAGGAAGACCAGGGAGATGTCAGACCAGGGGGAGGTTGACACAGGAGATTAGACAGAAGCGATTTTGACATATTGTGGGCAGGCCAACACATTAGGATTAAGATTAAGATACATTTATTCATCCCAAACACATACACAGGCACACTCATGCAATTGTAGGGAAATTTAACCTCTGCTTTTAAGCCATCTGGTGCAGGACACACAGAGGAGTGAGCAACCATGTACGGCGCCCGGGGAGCAGATGTTGGGGAGTAAGGTGCCTTGCTCAGGGGCACCAGACAGGGTAGGGAGAATCCTCTTGGATTTTTGGACAGATCAATTCGCCTCTCCTACATCCTTCTCCATGGACTGCCACCCGAAGCACTGTTTAATGTTGAACATGGTTCTGCAGACGCCGGGGTGACAGGAGATCCAGCAGATATGGCCCGATTGGATGACCTGAGAGTGCAGAGTTACTGGGACAAACAACCGGTTAGAGGAGCAACCAGGTGGGACCTGAGACCCTTTTCTCAATTTCACATGTGATAGCTCCAATAAAACAGGAAGCAGGCAAAATGGGAGTAAGGGTCTTGAAAACAGAGTCAGAGTCACAACTGTCTGGACAATGCATCAGGTTTGACATTTTTAGAGCCTGGTATGAAAGTGTGAATTGGAATCTATTTAAGAAGAGAGCCCACCTGGCTTGATTTGAGTTGAGATGTTTCATAGTCTGGATGTAGTCCAGGTTTTTATGATCCGTTCCACACTAAGAATGGTTGCACTGCTCCCTCCAGCCAATTATCCATTCCTCTAATGCCACCTTGATTGCGATGAGCTTTCGTCATAATTATTTTCGGCATAGTAGAGTTTTCGGGAAAGGAAGGCGCAGGGATGCAGTTTGTTTCAGTTGGGGAACGTTGTGGGAGAACGGCAGCAATGCCGACATAGTAAGTGTCCACTTTCACCGTGAACTGAAGCTGTGGGTCTGGCAGGATCAGGATAGAAGCAGAGGTGAAGCTTCCCTTGAACTTAGAGACGGTGGAGTTGGCCTGGGAGGACCACTGGAACTTGATTTGAGGAGAGGTGAGTACATGTAGTGGAGCAAAAACTTAACTGAAGGTCCAAATCAACTTTCCGTACAAATTATCAAAGCCAAATCATTTACCGGTAAAACTGCTGATGCATCACTAAATCATGATAATTGCCACTCATCCCCCTCCTATTTTCTCACAAGATGGTTAGAATTGTGAAGATCTAACTTAGTAAAAAGTTTAGCATCCTTCAATATTTCAAAAGTGGAGGACATTAAAGGAAGGGGGTACTTGTTCTTGACTGTGTCATTAAGACCTAGATAGTCTATGCAAGGCCTGAGTGTCTTGTCCTTCTTGGCCATGAAGACAAACCCTGCTCCATTAGCTGACCATATGAGGCCCACAGCCAAAGCGTTGTCAATGTTTTTCTGCATGGCTCAGGGGCGTTTCTAGGATTTAAAGAAAGGGGGGGGCTTAGCCCCTAAGGATGCTGAATGTTTGTCTAACCCTAACCCTAGACATAATTTCAGGGTCATTGTGAAATTTGACAATACAAATATGAACTTTTCTCAGATAGAGAGAAATCATTTTCAATGAATTGGATGATATACCGGTACAATAGCGCTATGAGGGACACTATGACATTTAGTTTTCACTAGCATTAACTGATTATAAACAACAACATTCTATAGGCACTGATATTATTGTTTTAAAATACTAGAGAATAATGCAAAGAATAGAGAGCTGTCGATAGTTATTTCTTAAATTTCAAATTTGCTCGTTCACACTCTTGCTCCCTGGAGACATTTTCTAACAAAATAGCTAGCTAGCTAGCTAAGTGTTAACATAGCTCATTAAAATATTCCCTTTCATTTGCCTCAAGTAAACCTAAATTTAAGCAGGTAACAATCGTTAACAGACTCCCCAAGGTCCTAGTGCCCGGTCTTTTATTGTTAAGTATGATGAGAGGCTATTGGATTGTAATTTGAAGGGGGAGAAAACATACAAACCAGAAACGCACTCACATATGTAGCATGTTAGAGTTATAAATAACTTGTCCATGTGTAAAACGATAGTTTAATAAAAAACAAAAATTATTTAGGGGGGCTGAAGAACATCTAAAACAGGCCTAATGAAGCCCCTGGCATGGCTTGTCTCTCCGGTGGAGAGAAGGAGTAGAGACAACCTTTGGGTTGTGCAGTACCTGGCAGAAGGTTGGTGGCCCAATCTTACAGGCGATGAGGTGGCAATGATGTGGCTTCAGACTTGGAAAAAAACTTCCAGGCATGAATGGACTTTTGACAGGTCCGGAAAGTCCCCATCCTGGTGAGCACTGCCTATTACTGGGCAGTTGTTCAGAAAATGTCCCAAAGCACCAAAGTAAATACACTTTCCCTCCCTCATACGTGACCCTCAGACTGAGAGAGAGAGAAAGGCACTCCTCCAACCAGTAGTGGCAGCAGACCTCTAGACTCTCCAAACGATTTGGTCAAACTTCAGTGCCCCCTTGTCGACTCGGAGGAGCCCATGCAGGTGGGTCAGGCCATATTATCCCTCATAGAGTCCAAATCTGGTGGCAGTGATAATGGTGCTAGCTGATCTTTGATTATGTCCAATAGTCCGTAGCGGATTGAATCAATCAAGGCGTTCAGAAGTCGACTTCAGATGGCAAATGCTCACATCTATACAACATAAGGAGCATACTTGGGAACCAGCATAACAGGGTATTTTGAGTACTTGATTTCCACATTGTTCAAGAAATTAAATATGAGAAAAAGTGTATTTTAACCATAATGTTTGCAAAAGAAAAAAAGTATTAAACTTCAACAAAATATGGTTGGGTTTAAACTAAATTTGATAAAAATAAATGCCAAAAGCCTCCTGATGTCACGAATTCGACCTCCTATTAATATTTGTATTTGTCTTATCTTATATTTTGTAAATACTAATCCATATGTCATTTCAGGATTCATCCACTCCATCCTGCTCTGCACTTCCTCGTTCCACAGATCCCTTTACCGGCCCCAACCACAGACGCACCTGTCTCAACTCATTAGTCTCCCCAGTATATCTACCTGCCTGTTTCCTTTGTCCTCTGCCAGATCGTTTAGTGCGTTTATACCTAGCCTTCCAGCGTATCCCTGTTTTGCCTGATCTTCACCTTGACCTGCCTTCTCGTCCCTGGATTCCCTCTTGCCTGCTCCTTACTAGATTTGTTTGTTACCTGGCTGACTGCCTGGCTTCTGACCCCTGCTTCGTTATTAAACCAAGAACTTTGCTTATTCCAACTCTGCTTCATTGTTGTGCTTTTGGGTTCACGCTTGCCATTCTGCCAGCCCTGACACATGATTGTCTTTGTTCCAACTTGACCCCTGAGGTGATAATGGCAGATTAGTGACAGCATCGACATCATTGACAGCAGTGACCAGGTCAGTTTACAGCACCACAGGAAACACTGCAACATCTCTTTTGCTTTACTAACCTTTGAGATGATGTGTCTTACAAGTCTTTGGCATTGTTATTTGGGAATGGGGGCCAAAATTGTTTTGAAACCCCTGTATTGCAACAGGACCATCTGCCCATTTGAGGACCACCCTGTCCTTGGTGGCACTGTGGACTAAATTCCAAATTTTCTTCAGAAGCTCTTGAAAACATGTGATAGCTGGGCATCTCCATCATCCCCATAAAGAAAGGGGACATTTCTAAGAGCAGAAACTAATATTCTTACCTTATGACAGTGATTCCCAAACTGTGTGGCGCGCCTCACCCGTGGGGCGTGGCGGCATAACAGATGGGGCGCGCGACCGGGAGGGAGAAATATGAGGCGGAACTAATATTAAAGCCGAACCAATGTTTTAACGTCCGCATCTCTTTAACGGCGGAGCAGTAATCAAATCACTCTTTCGCCGTAGTCAGGGGTTGGCAACCCGAGGCTCTGAAGCCGCGGGCGGCTCTGAAGCCCCTCTGCAGTGGCTCCCTGAATGAACAGTGATGTGCATGTCGCACATATTTTTGGCGACCGGACAGTGCACACACACAGGCCCCGGGGCTCCGCCCCCCGCCCCGCTCACTCTCTCAGAGACACACATAGTGAGATCAGAGCACGTTCACAAGAAGCAGCCGGTCAGGGACAAACAAGAGACAGTGTTCAAAAACCAAGTTGAAAAGAAAGTACGATGAAGCCTGTCTTGCTCTTGGGTTCACAGTCAATGTGGAAGGACATGAGGAGAGACTAGTGTGTATTTTATGTCTGAAAATGAGACCCAACAAATTCAGAAGACTCTTAGAAACATTACACCAAAGACACATGCATGTGTTATTTTTGGTTGAGCTTTATCATCTCTGTAACATGTAGTGATAAATGTCACCAAAAGCACCCCAATTAAGTTGAATTTAATTATTTTTTGAAAAAGTGTCACAAAAAGTTGTTGGAAAAAGCATTTTTTATTTGCACATCACAAACTTCTGAAAGTAATGTGGATTTAATGTTCATGTGTATGTTTTGTAAATACACTATGGCCATTTTGTCGGGGTGGGGGAGCGGGATGGGCATGAAAAATATTCTAGACCCAAACAGTGGGTTAAGTTGACGAGCTCAGAATTCCTCAAGAATATGTGTAAGTATGAATAGTGTACTGAAATATGAATATAGTTGAACCATACGCCATCAATTCTTTAAAAGAAGTTAACTAAAAATGGGTTTCATGTTAAGCAATATAGCATCAAATCCCAATGTTCAGCCTCTTCATTCTTTCCTGTTGGTTGTGACTGAATTGATGTCATGCCATGGTATTCAACATATTGCCACATTACTTCTAGCAGCGAACTGCTTCGTGGGTGTGGGTGCTAGAAATGTCAGTATTAGGACAGGGGCGTTGTAAGTCAGGGCAGATGCTGTAGGAGGAGCAGTAGTATATTTCACTGATACAGATCTCATGCTTTCTGACAGTAATGGTACTTATGGTAATGTCCTCCGTGAACCAGACATGGCCCTGTGAGCTCGCAGACACTGCACATAGCTCCCTGACACCACTCTGATTTACCACCACACAAGATAAAGGCCTTAGCTGCTCAATATTGTAATTTCACATTTCAAATTCTGCAACACCAATGACATGATTTCGTCCGTGCATGAATATATATTTTTTTTCTTTGTATCGAAAACTATTTTTACTCAAGAACAAACAGTGTGCAGGATAAATCCAAACATTATAAAAAAAAGTTAATTCGTTGATTTACCACATAATAGAACACAAACTCATAAAATAAGCGTTTCTTTGGAGTTGTGTTCAAGTCGAATGATACCTCTCTTTTGACTCTGTGTTTGGTCTCCACCACCTCCTGGGCTCTTAAGCTGCTAAATGCTATGTTATGCTATCTTAGCTTGTCCTAGCAACATCTTATTATGACCCTTATTTAAGTTTCCTTGTTATGCGACCTCTAGTGGCCTGGTTATTTTATTGACAGCAAGGGATGATTGTACAGCAGTTTCACTGTGACGACTGCTCCACTGTTTGTAAGCGTTTGACAGCCTTTACTGTATTAATAGTTGTAACTACAACAACAAATGCCCTCTAGCCATGAGGAGGCCCTGATTTGAATACCTTTTTTTGTGCGTAAACCTATCCAGTCTGTGACTTTTCCATGAACTATTATTGCCACTTTGGTAATAAAAGTATGGAGACATCTATGGCGGTAGCAACTAACAATCATATATATCTGTATGATTGTTTAGTTATTCAGGACTTGTTAAGTTGATCCTACTTTTAATTTAAATGGGCTCCTGTCACTCATTTTAATGAAATAGTAATGATTAGTTCATAGAGTGTCAGATGTGCATTATCATCTTACTCCTCCACAACAGTTCTGATCTGCTCTGTCTTACTGCAGGTTTAACAACAATGACAACCAACACCATTGTGTGAGAGAGATATTTTTGATACGACTTTCCTTTAAGTACCTTCCCCAGTCCTTTACCCGACAACATCCATCTCTCCTCATCAACCAAACACAGACAGACGCCTTCCCTCCTCTGTGCCTTTCTTCTCTGTATTTTTGAATATGTGTTTTCTGGTTATTATTAGCTGACTCTGTGCTTCATCATTCCGTGAAAATTCATATCAGCTGAACATAAGGGGGAGAAACAGTGGGGAATCAATCTTTTGTGCTTGGGCAGATAAACACAAGACACAATCAAAGGGAGAAAAGACAAACGGAGGGAGAAGGAGAACAGAGAAGAAGAGGGCCTCATGTTCTCATCCCGGTCATGATGGATAGCAGGAGTAAAAGTGTCGGGACTGTATTATGTAAATTAAGAAGGCATCTTAGCATGGCCTTGATGATTATGGGGAGATGTGAATGATGTTTTCGGGTCCCCAGGCACTCCCACCAGGGCCTTATTTTTCCTCCTCCTTTTAAACCACCCCTGGGGCGAATTCAGTGACCCAGGATTCGCCCTGCTGCCACGCCTATACATCCGCTCTTACCTTACAAAAATAAATAATAGAGAAATAACTTCTACACTGTCATCATCAAGTCGACCCTCACTTCCTTCATCCCCATATGGTACACTGCTGCTGATGCCAAGCACAGGGCCAGACATCGGAGCATCATCTGCTCCAACCTGCCTTTTCTCTAGGACTCTGAGGCATGCAGGTAGGTTTGTGGCTGACCCCTCCCACCCTTGACACAAACTCACACTACTCCACTCCTCCGCTGCCTTCCTGGTTACCAGTGGCTACGTTATCCGCTTCAAGACACTAGTACTTCCGTATCGTGCTGTGAATGGATCGGGCCCAGTCTACATCCAGGACCTGCTTAAACCTTACACCCCAGCCTGTCAACTACACTCTGCATCGGCCAATCGGCTTGCTGCTGCCTAACTGCGAGGGTTACCTGGCCAGGCAAAAAAATAACGACTGTTATTGGCTCCCAAATGGTGGAACGAGCTCCCCAATGACCCAATCAGGACAGCAGAAAGTCTACACATCTTCTTCCACAGACTAAAGACACATCTCTTCGACTACAAATTGGTTAAGTAGATGATGGTCTAATAACCATCGTCAACTCTGGTGTTTGTATAAACATTTTTTTTTAAGGAAAGTTTAGTTTTACTTATATATTGCACTTACATGTAGCACTTTGTAGTTGGCTTTTATTCGGTAATGTACTTACATGATTCTTGATGTTCTGGGTTTGAACCTTCATGGTTGAATGCACTTAATGTAGGTCGCTTTGGATAAACTCTTCAGCTAAATGTTATGTATGTAATGTAACTTCCCACTGGCAGGAGGCTGCGGGCCATCAGGACCAAAACCTCAAAGCACAAAAACTGTTTCTTTCTGACTGCTGTTGGCCTCATCAGCAAGACCTGAGTCAACGTCACTGGACTGCACTTATGTCCCCGCCTGTGACTCTAACACTTCATGTGGCCAATAAGGGACTAACTATACTTCTTTCTATTCTATAGCGTTCATTTACAACGTGTTCCACAATGCCTTCCCTGGTGCTTTTCATATAAAATGTTCCCCTATTTAAAAAATTTTTTTTACATTATTTACATTTATTTATATACAATCACACCATAGCACATACATTGTATGTGTAAAACTACTTGGCAATAAGCCCAATTCTGTTTTTGATTCTGGGATGGATGATTGACGGAGAAACAGGAGGAGGTTAGTTGAGGTTATCGCTAGTCACTGTCCTGATCTTCTTCCTCATTTTCCTACATTTCCATGTCTTTCTTTGTAAGCTGCAGCTGGACAAGTGGCAAAGCTGTACAGTGATCACGTCAAATTTATAAATGTATGTGTTTTTCTTTTCTTTGCTACTGACTTGAATTGTACAGCACTGATTTTACATTTTGCCATGTCAGATCCTTTCCCTTTTTTTTCACATATCCACTGACTGCAAGGTTTCTATTAGAACTAGAGAGGCTGAGATATTGGAAGACTTTGTCACTATATTGACTTGTTGACAACCTGCTTAATAATATTAAATTCTCTAAGAAACTCGAAAATATGATTTTCATCATGAAAATTAGGGGAAATATTTATTTTTGTTTGACACATTTTGTGACGAAAACATGACTAAAACTAAATACAATTTATAGTACGAGAAGTTTGATGAAATGTCATTGTTCATGAAAATCTAAATCTAAATGATAACATGAAAGATTTGAGATAACATTATAACAAACGAACAGATGTCATTTTTTATTTAGCTATTCAACACCCTGAGTCTATAGATGCAGGCACTATAGCTCCTAATTAGTAGAACAGGTACGTCTGTTGCCACTTGACCTCTTGTTTTCAGTCTGCCATTCTAAGGGTTGCTCTTAATTAAGAGTGAGGAAGTTTCATAATAAATGTCTGGGGTTCATCAGAATCGTTCTCTAGAGGTTCACGAAACAAAGATCACAGTACTAATTTTATAGCATCTCCTCTAAAACAGTCCATAAGTGAATCCATCTTCTGAATGACTCACTGCTCTGCAGCGAACATTACAGGCAGTTGCAGTTATGCTGATTTAGAAGGAACAACTGTATTGAATTCGAGGGATTTAACAATTTTCAAAAAGTGTGGGACACAATAGAGATTTTTTTTACGAAAACTTACAAAAAAGAATAAAATTAGGCTAAAACAGTATGATTTCTTGTCAAAAGACTAAAACTGACTCCAAGTTAGTTGCCAAAATTACCTCCTTTACGACTGAGAATCTTCTCAGCACTTGTCTACTCACACCTGCTGAGATAGAGGGAAACCCATCAGTCAGTCATGAGAAGTGGATGTGCTTTCTTGTCATGGCTGTCGAAATAATGAAGTTCCTGGTATTTTGATGAAGATAGAGGACCAAAACTGACATATGCAATTGCTCTGAGTGACGTTGTTTAGCTGCAAGCACCTTTCAAGAACAAATAAGGCATCACAATACAGGCTTTCATATCAGCCTTACCTATGAGCCTCAAAGGCCACAGGAATATGTAAATTGACACGCATGCATGAATTTAGTCTTCAAGCTTTTGTCCTCTCACCTCATATGTTACCTCTTTTTGGTGCATGTTTTATGAGTCATCTGGGGAAGAATATACAGGAAGGTTTTTTTGCATTTTTTTGGCAGTCTATCTCAGCCCTCAAAGTTTCCCTTACGATAACGAAAAACCATTAGCTGCTGTCAAACAGCCAAGAAGAGAGATTATTTTTTTTATTGAAATAAGATTATAAGATAAATTTGACTGAGGGTTCCACCTGATAAAATATTTCAGCTCATAAGTGTGGTGTGGGCACAGGGATTAGAAGAGGAATCGGGGGAGAGAAATGGGGGGCGGGGGGGGCAGGAGTAGTAACAGAGCAGGGAGAGACAGAGAGAGGGAAAAATTCATAATGTATAATAAAACAAAAGGTGTCATGGGAAATAACAGTGATATTAAAATTAGAGTAAGGTGGGATCTATATGAAAAATGCAGATTTTAAAATGTAAATGATGATGAGGGAGTGGAGGATAGATATGGATTTCTGATAGTGGTGTGAAAGTAAAAAGGCTATTCAGGGCCTAAGAGAGGTTTTCTTTCTGGGATTGACTTTATCAGAGGCTTCAAACAAGAACAATGGTCACTGACAAAGAAGCCAAGGTGAAATGTTGAGTGCTAATGTTGCAGGATATAAGGATATTGTTTGTATAAAGTTCTATATTAAGAATAGACCTACCACAAAACAGATAAAATGATCACTTAACTGGATTTGTAAAAAAACAAGTGTTTTCTTTAAGTACTCATAAGTTTCTATTGTATCTCTTTGAATGAAATGTTTTTACATTAGTTATTTTTTAGACTTTGATCAAGGCCTTATATTTTTCAAAGTAGTATATAACATTTACAAATCCTCCTTTGGCAGATGCTTTTATCTAAAATTACTCACAACTGGGGTAATGCCAGCTTTAGACTACATGACTTTCAAAGTTGCTAGATTAATGTGAGGTTTACACTTCATACCTTACTCTGTTGTGATCAGGAGTCTTGCAGTCATTGTGAGTTCATACTCAACTGACTGGTGACAGGGGGTCAAACACTTTCATTCTTGATCTTTCACCCCGATATTCACCTTGTCCTGCACTCTGACTGGCTATAGTTGTCGCAGATTAGCCAAGATGTTAAGCTTGCTTGAAATGTAGTCAGAGGAGGAAGAAAATGTGGGCGAGCCCCATGTATTGCCTCTTTCACACATAGATTGTCGACTGCTCTTCACGTGCCAATTTGGCTCTGATCTTGGGCTTTTGTTGGTGAGTGGAAAATTGGACTACAAATTATAAACTAGGTGTTAGGAAGTGTTAGTTAGGCATGGCGGGTTATAAGAGGTGTTGGAGTCGAGGTTCTCTTGGAATATATCACTATTGAAGAGGTTCTTATGCTAGAGAGGGACACCCTTATTTTAACATTTGGAATATCATTCCACCATTGGGAACACTGAGAACAGTCTGGACTGTAATTGCCTTGTGAGCCAGGATGTCAATGCCAAATGACATTCCTCAGAAGTAACATGTGCCACTTTAGCTTGATTAAAGACCAGATGCACTGTTGACTTCTGGACCATGTAAGACTTTCACTGTATATACCGGTTTAATCACATTTATATTTGTTCTATATATTGTTGTATATTTGTATTTCTTTATATTCCTTCACCCAAGTACTGCAGGCTACTTATGTGACGTCTTCTGCTGCTGTAACATTGCAAATTTCCCCATTGCGGGACTAATAAAAGGACCACAAGAAGACAGTGTGACTTTGTGTGTCATTTACTATTTGTACACATCAAAATATCAATTGTAAAAATAAAACAAGATCAAAGAAAATTGAATAAAATAAAATCTGCTGGGATGAAAACCTTCTCAACTCGAAAAGAATGCCAAAGAGAAGAGATGTGTTTTTAACTTTGATTTAAAGTGTGCTATATAGGGGGCAGATCTAATATGGAACACAAAAGATTTGTATCTGTTTAGAGGAATCTGTTTTGTTGGAGATTAGAAGAGCAGCCCCTTCCCCTCAGCAGGACAGATATAATGTATGAGAGAAGGTGTATTTAGTGGAGGGGGCGGCTAGGATAGCAATGCTTTCAATTTTTTATCAAAACGCTTCTTGACAACAGAGATTTTGTGGAAACTCATGGATACAATCCCGAGGATGGGAACATTTCTTGAACATGGAGACTTGCAGGTCTTTTAGATCTTTACCCAAGTAGGTCTTTGCGAACAGAGGGCTAGACATGATGGCTGACGCTATTTGAGCTGTACCCCTTTATTTTGCACGTGGCCATGAATGGGTATTGTTGTTCCATTTCTCTATGTGAAGTAGAGGTAGTGGCCATCTACACCCCTTCAACCGTAGTTTATTCTGGACCCCCCTCGAAAAAATTCCCTAATGTTATACGAACAATCACCCTGTTAACCTGTAACAAAAGCCATGCTAGATTTTCTTTATCGATTTCTCCTCTGCGTTTAACTCTATGCAACCCAACATTTTGGCTAAAATACTAATAGTGCATTTTCAACTGTGTCATAATCTAGTGGGATTTTGAATTTCTTAATAAACAGAAACAAGATCTGAGAAATTTATACTCAGTTCTTAATAGTCTGATCTGAGAAATTCACACTCACAGGCAAAAAGACAGTTTCGATACCCCTAATCATAAATCTCCCTAAAAAACACTCCATACTCTATAGAAGCGACAGTTTTGAATCCCGAAAATTTTCCATGAAACCCACAATTTAGCCAGCACAAAGGAAGAAGGATAGCTCCATATGTGCTCGATGTCGCTGTCAGCTTTTCCCACATATTTAGGTTTGAGTCTCTCGTAGACCCAAGTTTGACTCTGCTCTATTCCCGACACCTCCGGCGCTATTAAATAGTCAATCCCCATTTCAGCTGTCAGATAAGCTGTCAGATCTGCCTCACATAAAGATGTATAATGTTTACAAACATTTTAGCATAGGATGACTCACATAAATGCAGGGCCTATGCTCATAAAGGATGGAATGTTTTTACAAACACTATTATATTTTTATACAACTCTCACATACTGTGGTATATCAGCATTCCTGACCTTGGCCCATGTCTTAAGTATTGATTGACATGGAGCATTTTGCACTATATATGAGAACTTCATCACTAACACTGCTGTATCACACTGACCCGACCTCAGTTTGCCTGAGCCCTCCTTTACCCCCTCATTAGAAGGAGCACAGAGACCCCCCCTTTAGTGAAAGGGAAGGAAGAGAAAAAGGAGCCCCCCATTGATATGAGCCTCCCTGAGGGGCTCTCCTGCTACTAAAGAATGATAGAAGTTCAAGTTCCAGCCACTAGCCCCTGAAAGCTGACCTGGTCTGCCACATGTCCTCTGTCACCAGGCAGCCAAGGACAAGGGCAGGCAGGCTTCATGGGCAAGAGCAGCCAGTACATGAAGGATCACTTTGAAATAGCTCACTGGCGTTGGAGGTGGCACACAAGATGAAAACAATTACCTTTCATCTGATACATTTTTAAATTGCAACAAAATGCATACTGTCCACATCTTATTTTTAATTTTAATTTAAATTTATTATTAAGCAAAGGTGAGCGTAAGAGTGATTTTGAGACTACATCCATATTAACAGAAAAGTTAGTTTAAACATTTTTGCTACTTTTCCACCAGGGTTCTCCACTACATTTAAAGTCCAATTGTAGTTTAAAAATCTCAGGGTTGGACAGGAGGGGTGGAATAACACATCTTGTAACAGTGATTCTGACAACGGAGGAAAGAAGGTTGACTAGCGTATGACCATTACCCTGACCCTGCTAGGCCTGCCTTGGGACATGCGGCAACTGAAACAATCACCCAATTTGTGCCTTGACACTGAAGCCTATGCAGCTGCCAAAAGATACATATTCCAGTAAACAAATAGAAGCTACTAAAGGATGAACTGTGGGACCTAAATTAAAGGGATATGATCACACCAGTAGATGGGATCAACAGTAGGCTATTTTTGCTAAACACTTTGGTTTTGTTTAGAAAAAAATTGTTGTTAATTTAAATGAGAAGTCTATCAATGACTGCAACTCTGTAATGGGACAAAAATTTACTGCAGGAACTTTGGACTTTGAAAAAATCCTGCAAGCTGGGAATTTAGAGAGTCGACAACTCCTGCCAGCTCTAGCCAATGAACGAGGTGAAGGTAAATTAAGTGGTGAGGTGAAAAAAGAGAATGCCTGTTGGAGTAGTCCAGAGCAGGAGTATCGGTCGTGTATGTGAACTCAGCGTAAGTTTTGGGATTTGATATTTGACTTCTTTTCCTTGAATGTATCGGCTTGCTCAGTGCACCTCTGCTTAGACAACATAACATTTTTGGTTCCTGTTCAACTTTTAGTTACACCTTCTTTCAACTTCTATCTGTCCTTAACTCTTGGGGGACAATAATTTATATATAACACTACACTATCTTTTTTGCCATAGCATTGTAATCAGTGTTGCCACAGTTACTTTGAAAAAGTAACTTAGTTACTTTACAGATTACTTGATTTTAAAAGTAAATTAGTTACTTTACAGATTACTTGATTTTAAAAGTAACTAAATTAGATTACAAGTTACTTTATTAGTTACATTCAGCAGCTGCCGACAACACCCCCTCCGCCTCTACATAAAAATGACAACAGGTTTTGCCAACACTCACTTTAATAGAAACCGCCGGAGGGGCCCCCCCCCCCCCCCCCGCGCGCGAACGGAGGGTTCCCCCAACGGGCGCTGTAGCTGAGGTGATCCGCGAGAAGGAACCGACGCGCGTCCAGAATCGCTGCCGCCGACCGCCGTACCCAGTCCCCTCCAACCGGTCCCCGCCTTCTCCACTGCCGACGGACTCCGCCCCGCGCCAAATAGAAAGAAAGCTCCGGCACCAGCGATGCCGTGAGGTGGCGCGGATGAGGACCCCCCCCCCAAAAAAACGTTGAGGCGTGCCGCACACCAAGACTCCGGCGGCGCAGAGAGGAGGGCGGCCGCCGCCGCGGCACGTGCCCTGTGGTTTAACCACAACTACCAAAATAGTAACGCACAGTGACTTGGACAAGTAACTTTAATCTGATTACTGGTTTGGAAATAGTAACTCGTTAGATTACTCGGGGAGAGCGTGGCCTAGGGGGATAGAGCGGGTGCTCTGCAACAAGAAGGTTGCTGGTTCGAATCCCACTCTTTCCCATCTGCATGCCTAAGTGTCCTTGGCAAGATACTGAACCCCTAAATGGCCCCTCATAAATGTTGAGTGTACTTAAAATGTAAGTCGCTTTGGACAAAAGCGTCAGCTAAATGACATGTAAAGATTACTCGTTACTGAAAAAGATGTCAGATTAAAGTAACGCACCGGTATCACTGATTGTAATGACCATGTATTGCCTCCAACACAAAATCAGCCATAAAAATGTCAAAATAATTATTAAAGTTTTGAAATAGTAGTGTCATCTAATAACCTTATTGTAATAAAATATCAGCATAGACATAAGGTATATTCCTATGGTGACAAAATGTTCTGACAAAATATGTGTAAATCAGTGAATGTGAATCTCATGCCTAATATGCCCAGGTATCTTCTGTAACAGAAAGAGAGAAAACTCATCCAAAATTCGAAGTTCCTTTGAGTTAACAGGACAAATTGCAATGTGGAAATAATCTACCTTTAAAAACTGCTGGTTGTAACAGCTGCTCTTCTACCCTTCGAATGCTTGTTCACGGATTAGGCGTCAAAGTAGCAGGGTGAAATTTGGGACTATTGAGTGTTCTATGCAATTTCATTTGACCAAGCCACAGACAATGTCAAGGCAGGGTGTGGTAGATCGACGATAGATGCCTTAATGATCCCTAAATCCTCTCAGGACCTCAAAAAATTCTTGAAAGAATAAGTGACCCTTCTCATATAACCCCCTTCCCAGTATGTGCAGATATTGCTGAATGGGCAAGGAACTACGGTGAAGAGCGGCTAGGATGGCATAGTGGATGGCCTCACCTGTAATGGCATATCTCAGCCACTCTTTATCGATCAGCTCTGCCCCTGAACACTCGTCTGGGCTCCAGGCCATGGACCGGGATTGGGGGGTAGGTGGGGGGCAGTGGTTCTGGATCTCGTTGCCACGGTGCCCTTGGTGAAGGCCGGTGTCTAATGACAAAGAGCAGAGTGGAGTAAGTGAGAGAGAGGAGAGGAGCTGCTCTGACAAAGCACATTACACACTGGATATTATCAGATGAGCAAAAGAACAACACATACACCTTTCACTTGAAACCACACACTGCTTGTTCATTCTTTCACCATTATTAACAGAACAGTGATAATAGTCTTTAAAGGAATATTTTAGCTGTTTTGTTCTTCTATATAATTAGTGGACTCGAAGAGTAAGGAGCAAAATAAAAAAAACTGATGTGTCTAGAAATACTAGATCCTAAAATGTTCTTAATGCTACTGCAAATAAATATGAGTTGGTTCAAAAGAACTAACTTTGACGTGGATAATTCTCCTGTCTTTTTGTTTACCCATCCCTCCTACCAAAACTGCTAAAATGGACTACTTCTTTTTGCTTTGGTTGTCCAATTATTTGATATTTATCGAAAAAGATGCTTCGAGGCAGCCAGTGTAATGCAGCGATGGTAAAAGTTGGTAGAACAAGGACAAATTTGTTAAAATTTCCGGTTAAAATTGTACTGTCTAACTGTGAAATCTTTGGGACCTAATTAATTATTTTATTAATTCAAAATGACATGAATGTACTGAGGTTCTGCTAGTGTTGCTATGATATACTTACATCAGGTGCATTTCAGAGAGGCCATTTATGAGCCCACACACATGCGCACACACTTGAGGACTGAATGCAGTGAATTCATATATCTGAACATGAACACATGCATAACAATGCACAGTAGTGCTGTGTAAATCCTCAGTGTCTGTCTCTAATCCGTGGTGACCCTGCCTATTGCTCCTTGCTTTTTCTTGACACATCAGATGTAGGAGAGTGTGGCATTGGTGGGAGGAGGTGGAAGCAAGCCAGGCTTCCTTTCGGGTGCTGCGTTTCTCACTTGGTTAACACCTCACTAGAGAAACAGGATGCCAGGCTTGGAGGCACCAACCCCACCGTCACCGCCCCCCTTGCTTCACCCAGATAAACACACACACTTAATATTATGTGACACAACAGAGTGTCTCACTCTTGTTCTTAACCATTATACAAGTGTTCCCTGACCTTTAATCTGTTTTAGCTAGGGCTAAGCTATGCCAAACTGTCCAGACTTCACAGAGGAGCAACAGTGTATTTGAATGTCCTCTGTGTTTTTGTACGTGTGCCATTTTGTTTCAGTAGGTGTTCTTGGTGACAGCTGTACTTATGATTCCTGATGAGAAAACCTCTAAAGGATAATCAGTTTGTCCAAGCAGTCAGTTTTAGAAATTAGATTAGACACCAATACACATTATTCGCTTCATAGTTCTGTGCTGATATAAACCATGTTGATGATTTACATTTAAGAACATAAGATAGTGAAAAAGGGAATATAAACATGGGTAAATAACATGCTAACTGTGTCACAGCAGCTACTCCAATCACAATCCAATTCTATTTAGTCTGATGGTGACCTGTAAGCACATGTAAAGTGCTCTGCTTACTTTATAGACTATGAATACTAAAACAGAAGTAGAAGTGAAAGTAAAATTGACAGCCTGATACTGGTAATATGAATAATAATCTCTGTATCAGTTCTTTTGCGTACGTCTCACATTATACATCTGATAAGAATGGACTTGAAGACATGCTTACTAATACAGCAGATTCGGATAGGAAGCCTAAGTAAATACAAATGATGTGTACAGGTAGATGAACCTCATATCAAAACCTTGATCAAACACCACATTTGTATTAACACTTGTTACTCTGGTTTCCTGTCGAAATTGTATCAGTCCCAAATGTAGCCTCCTCTTTTCATTCAAATTCGACTCAGATCGGCGTCATTTAGCCACGTTCATATTCGCACACAAGCTGTGCGGTAGCATCGCTACTTCTGGTAGCAGAAATTTTGTTTAAAAACATTTTCAATGACGTTGTTTCAAGTTGAGTCGGGTTTACGGGCACTTTGATAACACCGCTGGAACAGTATGTGGTTTCCGCCATGGAGCATTGCTAAGAGCAAAGTGGCCGCAAGAACAAAGGGAAATTTAATGTCATAGAATTGTTGGTGTTGGTGGAAGAAGCAAACAAACATGTTGTTGAGCTTAAGTAAAGAAATATTAATATAACTCAAAGAGACGCGATATGGGAGTGTATCTGCGAAAAAGTGCACACAAGGAGCGCACAGCAGGCAGCGGGTCAAGCGTTGTATCTGGTGTCACGATGGCCATCAGTGCTCCGGCAAAAAAGGGATTATTTTTGCTTCTGCTATCCAAACATGTTAACATGAGCAGAAACAACAACATTCTTCCTGCCGTCTCCTCCTCACCACAATAACTGCACCATCTGTGCATAACGCTGCTCAGATTAGCACCTACCTTTCAAGCATACTAAATATAGACGCAATAACAATCACCGCAATTATTTTCAGGCTTTGTAAATCACATTGCGTCTGCTAAATTAAAGTATTTGCATCTACTCCTCCCAATATTTTGTGCACCCGGATATAACGCCCGATAATGCATATTCATTAAGGCAAGCGTACTAAATGGAGACCGTGCGTTATTCTACACATAATCCTCAGTGCGCACCTTTAGTAGATCAACTTGCATGTTTTTTTGCGAGTGAAATCAAATTGATATCAACAATGATACCAATCCTTCCCTATCCCTGGCATTTTGATGTTAATGAACACCAGAAATGGAATTTTGGTTAATCAAAAATTCACATGAATGTTTCTGCTGGTCTTCCAGCCACAACATTCAGAGTGACTTTGATAGAGTAGTAACTTTAATTTAATACTTCACCAGCCTATCAAGTGTGTACCTTACTCTGCCTCGATATTAGTCTTCTTCTATATAGCTTACAGTCATGACACATTGATCAGGCATATACACAAAACAGAGATTTTTTAAGACTTCAAGACTTCATTTGTCATGTGCACAACAATTACGTATTGTAATTATACTGGCAACGGAATTCTTGGGTCTCAGGCTCACTTCTAGCAATGCTCCAAAAATATTTAGAAAGAAAACCACACAAGTTGTCCTTGCACCAAGATGTCAGGGCTCTGACCTCCTCACTGTAGGCAGTCTTATTGTCGCCGGCGAAAAGGACTATGACGGTTGTGTCATCAAATTTGATAATGGTGTTGGACTTTTGGGTGGCCACGTAGTCATGCGTAAACAGGGTGTACAGAGGAGGACTGAGCATTCGGCCCGGATGTCCGCTGGTGTTGAGAGTCAGGGTGGAGGATGTGGTGCTGCCTATCCACAAAGCCTGTGGTCTGCCTATCAAGAAGTTCAGGATCCAATAATGGAAGGCGATGTTGAGCCCAAGGTCTCTGAGCCTGGTGACGAACTTCAAGGACAAGACGGTACTGAACGCTGAACTGTAGTCAATGAACATTCTCACATCTGGTCCAGGTGGGAGTGGTGAGTGTGAAGGGTTAGAGGGAAGGCATCTTCAGTTGACCAATTTGGCCTGTAGACAAACTGAAGTTGGTCCAGTGAGTCAGGGAGGGAGGAGGGGCTGAAGGATTTGACTAACCACTCAAAGCACTTCATAATGGTGGAGTTGAGTACTACTGTGCGGGAGTTGTTCAGGCAGAGGGTTTGAGTTTCTTGGGAACAGGGACAGTGATTGTCTCCTTGAAGCAAGTGGGGACTACAGACTGGAGCAGTGACAAGTTGGACATGTTTGTGAAGACATCTGCCAGCTGGTCTGCACACACACCTTGAGAGCTTGGCCAGAGAGTCCATGGTCAGCAGCCAGCAAGATCATAATCCGCCATCTAGATCGGATGCCACTATAGTCCACAGTCATTGTCCACTGCCGCTTATTAGGATCCATCATCAGGCGCCGACCTCGGCCGTGGTCCACCACCATTATATGATGCCAACGCGACACAGGATCCGCCATTACCACTACGATCAGCCCGCAAGATATAGAATCCACCACACTGGATCCACCATTGCAACCTCTGATCCGCGATCCCCGGATCTGCGGGCGATAAAGCAAAGGGACTCGGGAAGGGGTCAACTCAGTAACATGTACTGATGAGATGTGACTTAATTCAATGTGATAGGGATGGAGAAGAGGAAGGAGAGGCTGGAAATGTGTCATGTGACATAAATTCCCTTAGCGTCTTCTTGTCATCAGGGTTTTTTGCATTGTAATCAATGATACAGGCCGAACTTGGGAGTACACTGAGGCTCAAGGTAAATCTGACTTGCTACAGGTTTGTATGGTAGTACGATGAAAACCATGTGGCCCACTCAATAGATCAGCCATCAATACCTCTATGCCTTTTTAAACTAAACACTTTTAGAACATAGGAAAAGTAATGTTCTGCCCCACTAATTAGCTCTAACTATAAGCTTTATCAAAAAGGAAGATTTTTGAGCCTACTCTTAAACAAACAGATGGTGTCTGCTTCCCGAACTGAAAGTGGTAGATTATTCCACAGCCGAGGGGCTTGATGGCTAAAAGCTCTGGCTCCTACTCTACTTTTAGAGACTTTAGGGACGACAAGTAAGCCTGAATTCTGGGAGCGGAGGGATCTAGTGGGTTGATGGGGTACTAACAGCTCTTTAATGTAAAATGGCGCCATATTATTCAGGGCTTTGAAGGTGAGGAGGAGATTTTTAAATTCTATTCTAGATTTAACCGGAAGCCAGTGTAGCGATGGTAATACTGGAGAAATGTGCTCTCTTTTCTTGGTTCTCGTCAGGACACGTGCTGCGGCATTTTGCACAAGCTTTAGAGTCTTTAAAGTCTTAGTGCTGGAGCCTGATAGTAATGCATTACAATAGACCAGTCTTGATGTGACAAAGGCATGGACTAGTTTTTCTGCATCTTTTTGTGAAAGGACATGTCTAATTTTTTTGATATTACGCAAGTAGTAAAAGGCTGTCCTAGAAATTAGTTTTAAGTGATTATTAAAGAATAAATCAGGTGTTGTTCTCTATCATACTGTATGAGAGGGTCACTTGGTCAGAGTGCATAATCCAGATTAAATAATAAATAAACTGAAAAAAGAGAAGAGCTTTTGGGGAGCTTGAGACATGGCAGCCATCCTCTGCGCCATCCTCTTACAGCATTATACTCTTTGTATTAACAGAATTTGGCATGTACCCTACAATCTTTTCATACTATATAGCCATATATGTTAAGTTACAGTGTCAGGAATGTGTCCAAATGACCGTTGTGACTTGGTGACATCATCTGATGCAATGATAACAATTTAACCTAATGATAGTAAACACAGTTGGATATGGCCAAAATGAAAGTGAACATGACAATAGTAGCGGTGATGATTTGATTACATGTGATGATGGAAAAGTAGATGATGTTGACTTTCTTGGGGGTGGTGTTGATGATAAGACAGCATTGTTGATAATGGTGATGATCTTCCCTTTCTTGGTTGAGATGGGCTGCTCAGTTCTTTTTCTTCTCTGGTTTCAATTACAGCAATCACTCAGCCTTTGTTCCCCACCACGTAAAACAATGAGCTCTGATTAGTCAGACACTTTCTCACTCACACAATAATCACTTTGTGGAAAGATAGAGTAGATGAAGAGTTCCACACTCACCCATTGAAGCTTGACACCTGTAAAGTATGTAAATGCCACTCGCTTCTTTAGCTCTGATGTCAAGGTGTTTTTTACGAAATGTTCCGGTTTTCATTCACCAAACAGAAGCCTTCATATCTATATAGAAACATACTACTTCTGGTATTACCAAGCTGGATTTCAAACATGTCCAACCATTAGCTTTCAGGACACCTGGTTGTGGAAAAGTGTTGGTCATGGCAGGAATTTTACTTTATTTAACTTTATTAAAACTTGATGAAAGGTCAAGTCATTGTCTGGGGATCATCACATTTTATGGGCAGTAGATTTGTGACATCTTGTTCTTCCTGTATCTGTGGGTTGTCTTTGGGTACTCCATTTTCCTCCAAGAGTCCAGAGAGATCCAGATCGGGGTTAGGCTAATTGGGGACTCTAAATTCACCCGAGATTGTTAGGCTAAAAACATGGTGTAAATGATGCCGTTTCTAGACAAATTTGAATGTCGGACACTTGCATGACACCACAGGAGCAGTACGGAGGCATTTAATGTTATTTTCTGTTTAAAGAAGGGGTAATCAGTTACTTCAATTATATTGGATTTGGTTGCAACACTGATTACCCCCCCCCCCCCCCGAGTGAATTTTAATTTTGTTATGAACCATGCCTTAATGTGAGAAAGACTGGATCTGTGTTTTTTACTATGTTGGACATATGACAATATGGCAATATTTAAACACAGGAAAACACTGCGTCAATTAGTAGCTCACAATATAAAAAAAAAAATGAACACTGGAAGGCCAAAATGCAAATTGAGGGAGGAATGAAGAGAAGCAGGAAAAACAATTGAGGAGGAAAGGAAAGGGAGCAGAGGAGAAAAAAGAAAATGGCACTTGATTGGTGACAAAAGATAACAAGAAGTGGCTGCAGGGAGCCTCCAGAACTCAGAGTGGTGTGAATGGACCCCATCTGGTTCTCTCACAAAATGCTGAGGAGACGCAGATAATAGGATGCACACACACACACACTCTCTCTCCAGCTGATTCTCTCTCAGTCTCTCTCTCCTGGCTCAGTCTGAACAGTCCCGGGTGGCTTCATCGCCTTGTCCAGGATCCCCCAAAGAGCTTTCGCGCATCATCTCCGAGAATACACTTCAGCTAGACCCATTTAACGTGAGAAAACTTGAGAAGAGCAAGTTCAGTGTCCATCTGTAGCTGGTAGTAAAGTGGATGGTGACCACTGAACTATTAAAATGAAAAATGGAAATAAATTATTTACTTCAAGAACTGAATGAAAATTATATTTAACCGAAAAAAAAAAAATTGGTTGTGTATTTCAAAGTTCAAGATCCAAACTGATCTAAACTATTAACGTGGATTTTTCTCCATACATAAGTCTTAAAAAATTCTTCAGATGAAGCAATATATGTAAAAGAAAATTGTAAGTAAACAATGTTTAATTTTAAGTGACCTTAGCCAAAATGGTAACAAGGGGTACAATTTGCTAACCTGGTAAAAGAGCATTTTCCCATTTCATTGGAAATGATGGCTTTTCAGTTAATCGTCTTCTCCCACTAGATCTATTTCATTTGGGCATCTAAATTAGTCTTAATGGGATTTTTTCTTCGTTGTGTTTAAAATTTTTAATTTAAACTGACAACGCGGTTGGATTCTCATGCAAAAACCTGGTTCAGTTTTAAAGACACAAAGTAAACACGTGAGATTTGGGGGGCCTCAGGGGAAGTTAAACTTTAGGCCGCCGTGACCTACGGCAGATTGAACCGTGGTGAACATGGTCATGATAAGAGCAGTAGCTTGTATTTGAAGTGCTTGACCTCAGTGTTGCTTGATTCAGCTCCTTTTGTGCATTTGGATTGATGACACTTGAATACCTAAGGGGAGTCTATGAATATGTATAATACACTTGCGAACGTTGCCATGATAGCACCCCACCCCCTCCACACTCACACATACACACACACAGTTACAGAAACATATGGTTTTGTTACTGCAGCCTAGAGAGGGCAGTGATAGGACTGCAGCACTGTCCACTTGCTACAGTGGGGACAGGAGAGAAGTGTACTTGTGTGTGAATGTTTATGTGAAGAGAGATGCCACACAGTGAAGATTGTTTAGTGCTACCCCCCTTCACCCCCATGTTAAATAATTCAGGTCCTTCCCTCATCGCTCTCATTATAAATATTTTATCCTCTGAGACAGGGAACGCTCTTCTCGTGCGACAACTGGTAGCTATGTTCCGAAAGGGAGGGGCGCACACTGGCAACTACACATTTGCCAACATGCTGTCATAGATCACTTTGCGGGACATTACGCAGACCTGCATTTATTTCCTTTTTAACCATGGTGTGTATTTACATAGCACTTTTCTAGTCTTGTTGTCCTCTCAAAGCGCTTTTACAGTAGTTTTTCCCCATTCACACATTCACACGATGCAAATATGGGCAGCACTTTTTTTTTCTATGAGAGGCCATTCGGGGCTCGGTATCTTGCCTAAGGACACTTCAGCTAGCAAAAACAATAAGCACTATTTCCCTAACCCTTGACTTGGGATTAACCACTAAACCATTAATCAGCTTTTCCCCAATTGTTGGTGTGCACAACTTTTGTCCCTATTGGACAGTCTGCCCTGCATGAGTTGGTATTCAGTCTGAAATTAGTCCCACATTTAAGCCTATGATAAACCGGCATGCATAGTTACAAACAATGTAAGTTTTATTTCATGTTTATGTTTTTGTGTTTGTACGTTTATGTTGTACCTTTATTAGCACTGGTGCCTTAAGGGGGAGGTGGGGTTAAGTCATCCACCCTGGGAAGCACTGACAGTTACTCTGTGATCAGTGGCTGCCACAAGCTAAAAGCACCTGAGTGCTAATTCATGTCTCCATTCACACACACACACACACAACCATCTATAATAAGTTAACAATCTGCTTCAATTTACACCGCCAATCACTGTACGTGAATGGAAATGTTCTATGCATTTTCAAGTGTTTTACCATGGACGGTGCTAATATAGCACTACTAGTGCTATATTAGCACCGTCCATGGTAAAACATGAAAAGTTGAGCTAACTTAAAAACGTAAAGCAACCAGCTGCAAGGCTTTTTTGAGTTGGCTCAACTAACTCAAAGTTAGTTGGGTTAACTTAAACTATGAAGTTTGCCCAAAGTGCTATTTTAAGTTGGTCTAGCCAACATTACTATTCAGGTCTACTCATATATCTAAGTTAAAAGTACTTAAAATATTAAATATGCTAAACTGGCATGTGTGTCTTCCTATAAATTGAAAACACAAGTCAATGGCACTACATAGCTTTAGTTGAGAGAACTATAGTTTAAACCTAAAATGTTGTATTAATTCAACTTTACTGCCCATAAGTTGAGGGTACTTAAAGAAATTATTTACTCTTTTGCCTTACTTTCAAAAGGATTAGACAGTCGTTATGACAATTCAATAATAAAAGACAGCATCATTCTTCAAACATGATCTATTTATTATGAACAATTGGTAAACATTTAGTACAAACAATTATAAAATCAATAAATTAACTGCCAACATAGTCAACATTGCAATAGTAACAGCAGACATTTTGAGTGACACTTCAACTTTACTGCCCATAAGTTGAGGGTACTTAAAGAAATTATTTACTCTTTTGCCTTACTTTCAAAAGGATTAGACAGTCGTTATGACAATTCAATAATAAAAGACAGCATCATTCTTCAAACATGATCTATTTATTATGAACAATTGGTAAACATTTAGTACAAACAATTATAAAATCAATAAATTAACTGCCAACATAGTCAACATTGCAATAGTAACAGCAGACATTTTGAGTGACACTGTTAACCTAATGGTTCCATCGCACAATTCTTATCAAAACAAAGCCTATGAAAGTCAAACTGTATAAGTAACAGAACAACACATTAAAACTTAAAGTGATAGTTTGCAGAAAAATGAAAATCAGTCATTATCTACTCACCACTATGCTGATAGAGGGGTGGGTAAAGTGTCCAGAGTCCATAATTCTATATTTTTTAACATTACATGCCTCCTGTGCTGTCATCGAAGTGTCCAGACACCTCAACATTCAACAGCGTCATTTTCTGTTTCGGTTAACCATCCCTTTTAGCAAAGGATCATTACTTCATACCTACCATCTATGTTTTAACTTTTTTGAGAAACAATTCCAGCAGAGAAGAAACACTGAATACAGATAGGATGGTTAAAACACACTGACAAGAATGTATGGGTGTGTGCGTGTGTTTTCATGGCTGGCTACAACAAAAAAATGTTGTTTAGAGCCTGAGCACTCCTTACCAAAGTTCATGAAAGGACTCAAGTTTGCAATTCTATGGGGTAGTCCAAGTTGAGAGAGTAGATAAGTCCAAGCAGAAGGATGAAGGCAGTTGTCAAGTCACAGATGACGATGAGTTCATCCCCTTTGACCCACATTTCGTCAGAGTCTGTATCCTACAGATAAACAAACAGGCAAAAATAAATATAATTTTATTCTTTAAAGTTTCATCCCCCCCATTATTAGGTCTAAGTAAAAAAAATTGCCAAATTTGTCAATTTTCTCAATGTGTTCTCACAATTCAGATACTTTGCTGTTTCCAACTTCTAAGGTATATTGATCTTGATCAATAGTGGACAAATGATTTTAGTTCTTAAAAGTGATAGATCCACCGAAAAAGGAAAAAGTACTTATTTGCACACCACTATGATAGAGGGATGTGTGACGTGTTTGCATCCACCAAAAACCTTTGGTGTTTCAGGGGTAAACAGTCTTGCAGGCAAATCCATTACAATTGAAGTAACTGGCAAAACAACAGATTTTTTTTTTTAAAGTTCCTCATTAATGCTGCTATGGTGTCATCCAAGTATCTGTAAGCCCCATAAAACTTTTTCGACTACATGTGCTCTGATATCTTCCCTCTATTGCCACACCCAAATCTGCACACAAGCTCTCGCACCCAATGGGCGTATGGAGTGCGAGTAAGCATCGCTACTTCTTAATAATCTCTAATTAATCTCAGGTTCTAAACCAACAACCTGTATCTTAGATCCCATTCCTACCAACTTACTTAAAGACATTCTGCCCCTAATTGATAGTTCGTTACTTAACATTATCAATCTGTCATTATCATCAGGTTATGTACCACAGTCTTTTAAAATAGCTGTCATCAAACCCCTACTCAAAAAACCCACCCTAGACCCAGAGGTTTTAGCCAATTACAGACCAATATCTAACCTCTCCTTCATTTCTAAAATCTTAGAAAAAGTGGTAGCCAATCAGCTGTGTGAGTTTCTCCAGGAAAATAATATATATGAAGACTTTCAATCGGGGTTTAGAGCCAATCACAGTACAGAGACAGCCTTGGCAAAAGTCACTAATGACCTTTTAATAGCCTCAGATCAGGGACTTGTGTCTGTCCTCGTTCTGTTAGATCTCAGTGCAGCATTCGACACAATTGACCATCAAATTTTATTACAAAGACTAAAACAGTTAATTAACATTAATGGAACCGCCCTTAACTGGTTTAAATCGTATTTTTCTGATCGCTCCCAATTTGTGCAAATTAATGATGAGTCATCTGTGCGCACCAAAGTTAATCATGGTGTTCCACAGGGCTCTGTGCTCGGCCCAATTTTATTCTCATTATATATGCTTCCACTAGGAAACATTATCAGGACACACTCGGTAAATTTCCACTGCTATGCGGATGACACCCAGTTATATTTGTCAATAAAACCTGAACAAAGTAATCAATTAACTAAACTTCGAACATGTCTCAAGGACATAAAAACCTGGATGACCCGCAATTTTCTCTTATTAAACTCAGACAAAACAGAGGTTATAATACTTGGCCCCAAACACCTTAGAGATGCATTATCTAATGATATAGCTGCGCTAGACGACATTGCCCTTGCTTCCAATGAAACAGTCAGGAACTTGGGAGTGATCTTCGATCCTGATTTATCCTTTAATAGTCACTTAAAACAAATTTCTAGGACCGCTTTTTTCCACTTGCGTAATATTTCAAAAATTAGACATGTCCTTTCACAAAAAGATGCAGAAAAACTAGTCCACGCCTTTGTTACATCGAGACTGGACTATTGTAATTCATTATTATCAGGCTCCAGCAGGAAGTCGTTAAAGACTCTACAGCTTGTCCAAAATGCTGCAGCACGTGTCCTGACGAGAACAAAGAGAAGAGAGCACATTTCTCCAATATTAGCATCGCTACACTGGCTTCCAGTTAAATCTAGAATAGAATTTAAAATTCTCCTCCTCACCTTCAAGGCCCTTAATAATATAGCGCCTTTATACCTTAAAGAGCTGTTAATACCTTATAAACCCACTAGAGCACTCCGCTCCCAGAATTCAAGCCTACTTGTCGTCCCTAAATTCTCTAAAAGTAGAGTAGGAGCCAGAGCTTTTAGCCATCAAGCCCCTCGGCTGTGGAATAATCTACCACTTTCAGTTCGGGAGGCAGTCACCATCTGTTCGTTTAAAAGTAGGCTCAAAACCTTTCTTTTTGATAAAGCTTATAGTTAGAGCTAATTAGTGCGCCAGAACGTTACTTGTTCTATTTTATGACACATGACACACGGAGCTTCTCTTTCCAGCTTCTCCTTCCTCTTCTCCATCCCTATCCCCCTTCCCCGGAATCCCTTTGCTTTATCACCCGCAGATCCAGGGCCTCTGTGGCCGCACCATGGATTACGGTTTGTGGATCGCGCACCGGGGGTCGCGGTGTTGGATCCAGTGTGGCGGATTCTGAGTCATGTGGGCTGATCGTGGTGCTGGTGGCGGACCCTGTGTCGCGTTGGCATTGGGCACGGGCGGTGGACCAGGACCGCAGTGGTGGCTTGTGATGGGTCCTCCTGGTGGGCGGCGGTGGACGGTGACTGAGGACTGAAGTGGCGTCTGGTCTGGATGGTGGATCGTGGTCTAGATGGTTGCTGAGCATGGACTGTGCTTCATCAATGCTGCTAGAGACTTTGATTATTGATGATGTTCTCCTGCACGTGGCATCTATTGCACTTCTGTCCGTCCTGGGAGAGGGATCCCTCACATGTGGCTCTCTCTGAGGTTTCTACATATTTTTACCCTGTTAAAAGGGTTTTTTGTAGTTTTTCCTTACTCTTGCTGAGGGTTAAGGACAGAGGATGTCACACCCTGTTAAAGCCCTATGAGATGAATTGTAATTTGTGAATATGGGCTATACAAATAAAATTTGATTGATTGATTGATTGATACTTCTGCAAGCAGACTTTTAGTCTAAAAATATGGTGTAAATGACATTTCAAGTCGAATTTGAATGTCTGTTGACTCAAACACTCACCCACCCCTCCATCAGCACAGTGGTGAGTAAATAATGAGTGAACTTTCAATTTTCAGGGAACGATCTTTTTAAATTTAAAGATAAAAACATGGATTTGTTTTATGGCAAATTGCTATCAAATTAGTCTGTTTGCTCCCTAACCAGAGATTTACTGGCCCGTTGTATATTTATAATGGCAAAGCAGTCAAAAATTAAAACAATCTTAATGGCATAAACCAAAGTTGTCTTACCAGACATGTCTTCAGAGAGTTGTCCTCCCCCATAAAGAAGGTCAGACTTCTGAGGCATGTGGCCTTTCTTTGTGCAAGCACGTCAGCTGTCTGAAAGATTCCAAATTAAAAAATCAAATGGACTGAAAATTAAATCAGTCTCTCATTTATGCACAACTTATGTTTATTTGTTTTCCAGAGCACTTTTTATAAAGACAAAAGCATTGGTGTTTAATGCAAAGATATTCAACAACTACATGAACCATGGTTTTCCTCATTGTAAACCTGGTCAACATATTTTTTCTGATATTACTATCCATCATATTCCACAGGAAAGGTAAGGATAATGTTCAGAAGGTTCAGTCACAGCACAAGTGTAAAAAAATATATATTCTGTTGCTTGCTTAAACACCTGTATATTAAAGCACCTGTATATTAAAGCATCGTTAACCAAGTGCTTCGCGTGATCTAGACAGCTTTATCAACTGTGATGAATGAGTGTGCGTCCAATGATGACATTTCCCAGTTCCACTTTACTAATTCTAAAAAAGAGAGAGGACATTGTTCAAATACATGTCAAATATGGTTGCTGCGGTGGTCAAGACAGACATTCTGATCATATTCTCTGCACACATTACATGACTAAGAGATCAAAATGCATACAAATCTGAGAACAATTTAACTATTTTGCACCCTAGCTTTGATTAAAAAAGGAGACATTAAAAGATGACATATACGGCATATATAAAGAACATGACTCAATTAACATAAAAAGCTACCATTATTTAACCTTCATCGTTAACTATTTGTAAGTCAAGAAATAATGTTTTGAAAATAATATATATCTAACACAAAAGCATTATTGCAGCCCTCTCGTCAAACTTGTCAACATTTAGGGCGTGAGGGGTTCATTAAAAAAAACAATACATTATAATAATTCAAATTAAAATCATATACAAGCTTTTTGTGATTTATCACAAGGACAAGTACTTGTAGATGAACGTCACATGCACACGGGCTGACTGGAAGTGGCACCGCTTCAACTAGCACAGCAGTTTGCAGCTAAATGTTAGCATGCTAATCAAAACAGCTAACACTGCAATCGTCGTCAAAAAGTTGTGCGTGTACATGGAAAGTACAACCTTTAAAACACACAACATTGCGCACACTCCTTCGATAAGACAATAACGTAACACGTGGGTAGTTTCTTAACTCTAGCACGGTGAGGTAGCTAACTGGTAGCAAACACAGGAGGCTCCTATGGATAGCTTCTACAAGTAGCTTACATTCAAAAGACACCGGGTGGCAGAATAAGCAGTAAAGCAGCGGTAACTGGAGCACAGAGTATTAAGTGCTTCACGTGAGCGGGAGGAGAGCGAGGCGGAGCGCCAACAGCACAGGGACGTGTGTGGACATGTCCGGTCGGGCTGACGGCGCGAGTGTTTGAAAATGCGCATGCGCAGAGACACTGACTAGGTGGTGACTTCCCGTCACGCACTCCTAAACACACTTTAACTAAGAAATATGAACATACGCCCCCTCCCCACACACACATCATTTGTATATATATATAGATATATCTCAATATACATAACCTGTGTATGTGTGTTAGCACATATGATTATATATATATATAAATATATAATAATATAAATATAAACATGTCTTGCTTGTTTTGTAGAGCACTTTGTGACTTTGGTTTTGAAAGGTGCTATTTCAATTAAGATATATATATATATATATATATATATATATATATATATATATATATATATAAGTTTCCTCAACTTAACATTTTTAGTGAGCTGCATTACTTATCTGTAAACTTGGAACTTTAAGTTATTCCAACATCATTTGCTCACTCAACTCCGAAAACAAAATTAGATCAACGATTTTGAAGTTGGGCTTTTTACAGTGTAGTATGCAGATATCATTTATGTTTTAAGATGCCATTTTCAAACGATAACCCATTTGTGTATGTATCCTAATCCTCTTTCTCTCAATGACCCTGGGTCTTGACAGCACTGTTCCCTGTGCCCATCACAAAGATTTTCACCAAAGGGACAGGACAACTTGATATAGTGGAAGGAGAACAGCATGGAAAGGAGGGGCTTATGATTTTTTATTTCCATCATGTGTCTTCATAAACTTTTAAATTACAGTCTCTTGTGGTAGGAGAAGAATTATTGTGTTGGTGTGAGTGTGTGTGAATGTTCAACTGAATTCAGGAACGAGACAATAGAAGAAAGCCATCTCCAGATGTTAAGCAGAGCGTCGGAGTAGCAGCTGATACAATCTTTATTTTTCTTTGTTTGTGTCACATGATCAAAGTACACTCACCAAAACATGCCACCATGAAGCAGCACCTATAGTACTAAGCTCACCATGGCCTTTGATATACTGATACCATAAGTACTTAAATTAGACATGTCCATAAAAACCAGGTGCATAATTAAATGGTTTTGATTGTCAAGTTCCTGACCTAAGTCACATGCAATTACTTTCCGAAACACCTTCTAAATACTGTTCCTGGGCTAAGACTTGGATGCAGGGTTTATATAGGAATACGCACTGACACAATAGAGAGAGAAGGCTGTATAAAGCACAGAGTGATGTTAGTGAAAATCATAATAAACATTGTCTATTGATAAATAATATTGTGATTGTGAGCACAGATAGTCATACAGATTTTCATAGACACCCACCTTAAAATATTTTATGCAGTCACCCTATGTTTTAGTTCCCCCCCCCCCCGGATGTTATCGCTTTGGCAATTGTGTGAGTCATTGGAGTGAGTGATTGTTGAGTATGGCTCCTGGGTTTGTTGTTGGGGGAAACAAAGGATTTGATTTGATTTGATTTTTCTCCTTCAGAGATATGCACTGAGCGGATTTTCCTCAGACCACAACTGCCCTCTACCACGTTCAAAGAGGATCTGCCCCCACGGAACAAACAAACAGATAGATCACTGCAAATGATCTGTGTGTGTGTGAGAGACACATGGGTACACATGTCAGTCTGTATGTGTCTTTTAAACATTGTGTGAGCCTCTTTTGTGTGTGGATGTGTGTGTGAGTTTGTGAGTGTGTATGCATGCGTGCATGTGTGGCTGGGGACAGATCTGTCCTCTGGCTGGCAGATGCCCAGTACATCACAGCTGGGCCCTAGCCACAGGAGGGGTCATGGGGGCCCAAGATTTCCCCCTGGCCCCTTGAGGCTTTTTTATTCCTCGCTTGCAGCAGCACTGCAGCAGTCTGTTCCACACACTCTCTCTCTCTCTCTCTCTCTCTCTCTCTCTCTCACACACACACACACACACACACACACACACACACACACACACACACACACACACACACACACACACACAGTTATAAACACTCACACACATATTGATGAACACAAACATTTTGCTCACATAAAGCCCCTTCGAGCCACCTCACTCCATACAATGTTCAGGGCTGAGGCCCTGTGTCTGTGTATTATGCTCTCACACCCCACCACATCTTCCTCATGGACTTAAAATTGATGACTGCCTCCATCTTATGCTCTTCTGCGTTAGAACATGCTGGGGTCAAGTGGATAGTTGCCACTGGTAGGCAAACATCTTTGCTAGCTGTTTGAACTGTGCTTTGTTGGCACTGCAAGGCCAGTTTGCTTTGGCAGAGAGCTGGTGAACTAGTTCTACCTGGCAAAGAGGAGGGTGCTGCTACAGCTGGCCAATCATTATGATTTAATACGTGACCACAAAGGCCCAATCTCATTTCATCAATCTCCCTTGTTGAAATCTTTCCCTACAAATTGGGACAGCGCTTCAAGAAGCCGTTACATCATCATAGTCGTCGTGAAAACCTGACATGTCATAAGTAGTGACATTTATGCTTATGCAGGTGAATCAAATGACCATAATACATTGAAACGATACTAAAGTAAGATGTTAAAACTATTATCATAATTTTTAAATAAATATTAATGGAGAAATTTACATAACATTTGTGGGTCTCTCTCCCATCTTGCCTGTGATTTGCAAGGCATTCTGGGAAATTATCAGCCCTTGCTCTGAAATGTGGTTCTGAGAACTCTCTATTGCAAGGGATGTACAGCTCTAACACTTGGCCCTACCCCTAAATCCCAATAAGTATTGGGACACACTAACCCTACACCTGAACTTGAAAAACGGAGGTGAAGGAAGAGGGGTTAAATGGGATTGGACCAAAGTCTAAGGATTACACTAAAGAGTGTATTGTTATGTCTACCACTCATATAACCTAACATTTGTATTAGATATTTATCCTTTTGCAATCATGTGACTTTCTCTATAGCAAAACCATTGACCAACGCCATTTATAGTCCCCTCAGTACAATCCTTATCTTTTATCTGCTTGAGTTTCTATATGAAGTGGCTAGTTTGTATTATCCTATTGTAGCCTTTGTTGTTTTGCTGAACTCTATTGAACCTTTTGTGGAAACTAGGATTTAATTTAACACTACTCTGCTCCTCCGCTCCCTTCAATTGTTACAGGTGTTATCCCGTATCTGATTCTAGAAAAGAGTACTTGTGTATTGTGCTGAGAATGGATCGGGCCCAATCTACATCCAGGACATTGTTAAACCTTTCACCACAGACAGCCACTAACTCTGCATCGGCCAATAAGCTTGCTGCTCTCTCACTGCAAGGGACACCTAGCCACTCAACAGAATCATGACTGCTTGCTGTCCTGTTTCCCAAATGGTGGAACGAGCTCCCCATTGACATCAGGACAGCAGAAAGTCTACACATCTTCCGCCATGGGCTAAAAACACATTTCTTGAAGGAAGATGTTGTCTAATAACCATCATCAACTCTGGTGTTAATAAATACAAATAAACCGAATGTACTTACATGATTCCTGCTGTTCTGGATGTAACAAAGTTTTTTTATTCAAAGTCTAGGTCTGATAATTCAATCAGACCCATTTATTCCACACAGTACACCTGCTGTTATAGTTATGTGGACACCCAGTTGTTCAAAATGGGCATAAGGAATCAAGGATGTTCACCAATCTCTTTTACATCTCCAATGACTGCATCCAGGGCCATCACTTTGTGCATCTGCAGGAGAAAAGTGTGTGTGTGTGTGTGTGTGTGTGTGTGTGTGTGTGTGTGTGTGTGTGTGTGTGTGTGTGTGTGTGTGTGCGTTTTAAGGACAAACAGGGCGAGACAAAGACACAGAGACATTGACGTGCATTTTGCTTCAATCACAGATCTTATGCAGGCAAAACAGTCACACACACAGACACACAAATATGACATTCCAGTGTCACCTTGAGCTATTAGGCTTAGCTTTAATAGCATGGCTACTCAGGAACAGCAGTATTGACTGCTCACACTCAAGGTGGAATCTCTCAATATATCACAATCCTGTTAGCTGTCTTAGACTTGCTTACAAACAGGCATTGATTGAATGATCCGTTTACCTAGAGTTGTCTGTCATGAATGACACCAAGGTAAAGGCACAAGACAGGACACTGGAGTAATGTACATGCATCTTTATTAACCGCACTGTAGTGTAAGAGTACAGTGTGAGGTTAGGGTACATACTTAAGGTGGATGGACAGACAATGGAATTTATGTATATCAATTAAAAATGAGAACACTAGCAAATGATAACACTGACTCCTATACATATTATATTGATGTTACTACTTTGCAAAAGCAAATACGCAAAGAAGGAAATGCTATTGTGACAGAATTATGATAACTATATGTTAACAAAATATTTTTGTTTATGCATTTGGCTACTTGTGAATGATAATAATACTAATACTACTACTAATTATTGTTAAAATAATAACAATAATTGTATTTATTTATTATTATTTATCGCTACAGAATATCTTTTTCCACAAATATGTACTTAGGGGATATTTGTGTAAACGCGTGTGTTGGCGGTGTGGAATGGTCGGATAGTCAGTATGTGTCTTATTTCTCACTCTTTCTTTTCCTTCAAGCCTAATGAACTGCGAACATTTATTTGATTTTTTTTTTTTTCTTTTTTTTTTGCGGGGGGGCATGCTGTGAGTGGGGAAGATGTAATTCACCTAAGACATTAAGGATGGAACTGGAGCACAGGTAATAAAGCTGCAGGTGTATCTCTTTCAATCTAAGCTAAATGTCATAATCAGCACATGCAATTTGAAATATAATATTAACAAAAAACAACAGTGACAATTATTATTATTAATTTATTTTAACAATGTGTTTATTGAGTTATCATTTTCACAAAGGAAGAAACCCATACAACAACAAAACAAAAAATCTAAACACAAAATGAGAAGATACAATGACCATTATAATAATTATTATAATAATTATATTACATTTTTAATCTGCTTTTAATTATACCTGACAACTTACAGACTCAGGCCAACATAAACTTCCCCCTGTTCACCATTAGCAGCTATGGCATTCGCTGTATATGGGGTAGATGCAGCTTGTGTCTGATATTGTGTTTGGGGGTGTTGGTGGTGGGGTTCTTTAGATATTACTCTCATTGTGGGGACAGAATTCTGTATACATAGTCACACTTTAGGGATTTGCCTTCCTTATGGGTACAAAAAGGAAGTGCCAATAATAAGAACTACAACATTTTAAGGTGATGACATTTTTTGAGATTAGGGTAAGGTTAGGTTTACGCTTGTGTAGTCAGCTGGGGAAATAGATGTAATGTCCTCTGAGGTCATGGATACACAATGTATGTGATTGTGTTTGTGCGAATGTGTGTGTGTGTGGAGGTGGGGTTGTGGGTGTGGGGGGGCCTAATTTGCACATATGGAAATGCTTTTTCTCACAGCGCAGCCTTCTCTGTTGTGGCCAGATGGAATTAAAGAGCGCTCAGAAGCCGTGAAGGCAAACACATACAAAAAGATAGAGAGAGGAAAGGGGGCGGGAGCTATGGGGAGGGGGGGTTGGGGTGACAGGATCGGCAGGGGAGAGGAGGAAGAAGAAAAGGATGAGGAGGATAAAACAAGCAAGGAGCAGAAAGCTGAAATAGGGAAGTGGTTTTCCACCTGTCTACAGGATGGATCGACTAATAGAACAGAAGAACAAACTGTGTGGAATTTGTTCCCTTTTTAAAATTCAAATTACAGTTACAGAAACACAACTATAACTGAGGGGAATCATCGACAGGAAATGAGCTCATCCAATGTGGGGTTGGGGACTGAGGAGGAGGAGGGGGATGTTTTGTGTAACAAATAAGGTGCTCAATATTCTCTTGGCCCAAAACCAACTTCCTACCCTCCCCGTTGAGTTTGACATCCATGTCTAATAATAAGGTGGTAATTAGACTATGTATTGTTTTGGTGAATTAGTGAGTCACAGTAATACTCCCAAGTCCCACTAATGGGGGAACTAGGAACAGAACATCTCATTCTGTCCTCATTAAACGTGTAGCAGCACGACAAACGTGGACATTTGCAGCTACACAAGAACACATTTCAGTATTACATTTCATGCAAATGCAAGTCCTCACTCATACACACTCTGCACAGTAAATGACACAACATGTGCATATAGCTATGCATTGTTTAGGGATCTATCAAAACTATAAAAACATGGCTTGGAACTTTTGAGCGACCTAGGACCTTCTCGTTCAGAGGTCAGGCCTCTGTAAACTGAAAGTAAATGATGTGTTTTTACCATTACTGCAGCTGATGGTAGTCTACAGTCTGTGACACCTAATTTTGAAGATTTTTTTTTATTAGTTTTAATATTGCATGTTAGAAATTAGTTAGGAAGTCAATACACCTAAATTCTTGCTGTACAGACAAAAGCAAAATGCTAATTTTAGCTCGGTTTTCCTCCCGAATTTCAGTTTGACAAAATTAGGTTCAATCCAGATAATATACAGTCCATTTTCTTGTACTAATTCTGTGTTATCTTGAATTCTAATCCCAGGGCAGCTTTATTCCAATCTTGACTCTCTACGTCAGAGTAAACTGTTTTACTCGTGAGTCTAGCTATGGTTATCTCCTTCTTTGTATCCAATCTAGCCTGAGCCTCAGTCCCAGCGCCAGCCACAACTCCAGCCCAGGCCACAGCTGCTTTGTTTTTGCCCTTCCATTCTACTCCAAGTCTTGGTGTTTCAGTTCTCTTGCCATGGTCATAATTACATTTTCAGCTTGTGGTGAAGAAAAGCCGGCATTCAACTACAATAAATTCAGAGTGTTGGGGGGCTGGTAACTAAACATCTGATTAACACTTCCCTCCCAGATTTCCTAGTCAAAGTTTTAATGACGGGATACATGTGCACGTGCAGATATGAATGTGTGTTGGTTTGGAGAGCTTCAATAGTAGATCCATATGCTTGTGTCAAGCTTTCATCTTCTACTTCCACAGCCATTCTGCCAGGCACTGTATTGCAAAATGATAACAGACTCTAATATAAGGTACAACAATGCAGCAAATGAGAGAGGTCTGAATGAATCCAGAGCACAAGTCTGCTCAGATTTTACTCACATGGATGTCTGTGCCAGAGGGTTTCTCTTAATGTTAATTTGCAGTTGTGGATATTGTGTGTTGACATGGCTATGATGGATAGAGGTGAGGCAAAAATAAGTACAATCTGCCTGCTGTGTCAGCTGAAATATAAGAGAAAATAGTTGTGCAGTTGATAACGTGTTGCTGCATAGATGAAGTGAAAAAAGCAGATGTCTCAGTCCACAGAATTGGGTCCAGACTTTATCCACAGTTTGCATTTCACATGCGCAACACAGCGGTTCTCTGCACAGATGCATTCACAACTGCAGGCAGACACAATAAGTAACATATTATTTCTGCTGTGGAAATCACAAGATTTTGTCCATAGCACAATGAAACCGTCATCGGCTCTTATCACTACAAACTCTCTTAACGTCTTCTACATGTATGTATCTGCTTTTTCACCCAGAGATATTTGTATACTTTTTTACGTTTTTTTCATGCATCTGTCACGTGTTACAAGCTTAATAAATTTGCTTGCAGTGGAACTATTCTTTCTTCTCGCATCGGATTCCGAAGACTTTCCGCTGCCTTTATACTTGTGGACAAGTTGGAGAAAGTCCGCAGATAATCCGGGGTTTCTCACTCAGACATTTGCGTTCACACATGAATCTCCTTCGGAGAAAGTGAATCTCCAGAGTTCAATGTCAAAGCATCTTGATCACACCAGGGTGGTTAGCGGTAGTTTATGTCATAAACCCAACCTTCATGCTAGTAGATGTATATATATATATATATATATATATATATATATATATTGTGAATATGTTTCTGTCATTGTAGGTGGTTCTGGCCTTGTTCCAAAATAAAATGAAAGAATTTTTACAATTACTTGGTAGGACCCTGGCAGGCACTACCAAGCCAGGCAGTTTTCAGGTTAGAGGCCAGTCTAAAAGCAACTTTGACATCACCCATTGGCAGTAGGATGATTGATGGATGATTGATGGATGAAGATTATTTGTCATACATATGAATGGTGTTTCTACCTATGCAAATTAGGACATATTCAATAAGTGTGTAGCTCATGTGCATATTCAAATTCATTTCAAAAGAAACTTGTAATACAAAAAAAGTTTCTTTTCATGTATAATTTGACCATGTAAAGTTTTATTGTGGTAGGAGTAAAGGAAAAAATTAAGCCTATTTGAGTGTATTTTGGGCATATTCGATTTGTGTATGGCTCATTTGCATATTCTAATTAATTTTCAAAGAAACTTGTAATACAAAAAATGTTACTTGTCATGGGTACTTTCATTGTGTAAAGTTTCATTTTGATAGGAGTAAAGGAAAAAAATGGCCCCATTGGGATGTATTGTTGCATCGCCTTATTGGCACACATCTCGGATTGATGACTAGGATTTCTTAGGACTTTTAGTATGTTGTTCTGGACACCTCATAGAAATTATCTATGCTGAAAAAAATTATTTTACAATTAGTCTGTCGTAAAACGGTACTTTGCCTGGACTATAAGACAAATACTGACAATCCTACCATTCCACACCACCAACACACACATTCACATAAAATACGCTACGTACATGTTAGTGGATTTATTTCATGATATTTCCTCTAGCCGATGTGAAAAAACAGCAGGACATCTTCCATAGGATTCACTGCGAGCGAGTGGCTGTGTTTCATACACAATTGAAAACAACCAAAACAAAAAAAGATATCTCAGGATGAAAAAGAGGAGCCATACATGTAGGAGACATGGAGGAAAATATCAGGAATGATTTTGGTGATAAGGCCTGATACCGGTGTCGACTTGCGGTAAACAAAAACACGCGATACAAGCAGCAGAATTAAAACGTTACGTCCTGGCTTTGCCGGCTGCATCACCCCTCACATGAACGCTCCTGAAATGTCTTGGTTGTTGTAACCACCCCTCCATCGGCCTAGTGGTGAGTGGATAATGAGAGAATTAAATTTTTTCTTTAAACTATCCCTTTGAGTATCAGCGACCTTTGTATTGTGTCCTGTTGTTGGTCCCTGCAGCTAATCTACCTGTAAGCTAGTTTTGCCTCATTAATTGTCCCTCTGTGCTGCTACATTTGTAACAGTGTTGAAATTGCATTTAAACACAGAAAACAATTCCTGAAGTTGGGAACACAAGTCTGTGTCCAGTTTATTTTGTAATTCAAAACTAGCACGCAGCCAAGTGCAACTGAACAGATCAACAGGTCAACAGACCTGTGTAATCTCTAACGCAGTTTCACTGCACTGCATGATCATTCAAAATGAAATGACCACAAATGTATTATTCAAATTTAAAATAAGGATGTTAAATATTAAAGTGAGGAAAATGATCAACCTGTAATTGCTTAACTTTATACTTAAGACTTACGTTCTCATTATTTTTTAAATAAAATAATGCATTTTTTCCATGCATTCAATCTTGTTATTTTCTGAACATATTTTTGTGATTAAACAACACTTTTGGCCAAATATTGTTTACAGTTATATTGATGGTTTTCCAAAATACTTAATATTTGTCTTTAACATTACAAAGAAGTACGGAGAAAGTCTTCTCTTGTCCTAACCTGACGAGATGATGAAAAGAGTGGTTGAAACAGTTTGAGATTAAATGGTATGGTGCTGGTCAAGCAAACAGCTGGAGACACAAAGAAAAGACTGTTTTCAAACAGCTGACACACCATTTTTATAACAATAAACTCAAAATGCAAATCAAGGGCTGAATGAAGTGGGTATTGATTAAAGGGGGCATTTGTAATCACATCTAGGTTTGGTGGAGATTTCTAAATTCATGGTAATGACATTGGTATCTGGTCATATTTGTCTTTCTTTTGCTTTTTTAAAGAACAGAGGAAACTATTGTCTTCAGGACTCTTCGTCTTTCTTGCCCTCATCTTTTCTCTGACTCAGAGTTTTATTTCCAGTTGATGAGGAGTAGCCCTGCAACGCTCATCCTCCCCCGGCCGCCTTACCTGAAAGGTGGCATGTAAGGTTAATTGGGGAAAGAAGTTGATGAAGGAATTAATGCATTTGTCAGCAGTGTCTTTCTCTTCGCCTGCAGCCATCCAGCAGCGAGCAGGCCTTTCTTCTTTCCTGCCTGGCTGCCCTGGTGCTGCGGGGAGATGCTGCACTGATACAACTCCTGCACATCCACAGCAAGTCTTTTGTTTTTGGGGGAAAGTGACAGCAAAGTCAGTCCACCCCTGTTAACCAGGCACAATAGAAGGCTGGACCCATTCTGTGAAGTGTGTGTGTGTGTGTGTGTGTGTGTGTGTGTGTGTGTGTGTGTGTGTGTGTGTGTGTGTGTGTGTGTGTGTGTGTGTGTGTGTGTGTGTGTGTGTGTGTGTGTGTGTGTGTGTGTGTGTGTGTGTGTGTAAGTGAGAGACAGAGCGAGATTTCATGTAGCCTACAGACATCTCTGTAGAACATGCCATGTCATCTTAATGCCATGTCAGATGAGTTTGGGTAAAATGTCACATTGTTGCTGCTAAAACGGCAGAAGGTTTAAATGCCGACACTGATGAAGTTTGTATTCATTATATTTTACATTGGTTAATATTTTTGAAGAGCGTGATGGTGAAGATGCCTGTTTCCTTAAACACTAAAGGAGAGAACCAGTCGGTAATAAAGACGAGAAGTTGACAATTTTGACCGGTTTATTTTCTGACAGAATTACTGTAAATAAAAGAATACAAAAATCTGTATAACAACATGAATAAAAGGATGAAATTGTAGCACACTTGTGACATTGATTAATATATTTCAAAAGTATTCAAACTTTCAAATTGTTTGACATTTATTTGTATTTGTGTCTTCATTGTTGGTATTCTTATTTTATAATTTTATATTTTTTTATTCTGTATATATCTAGTGTGATATTAAACATGGTGCTAATGATTTATATGGTAACAATTATACTGCTTTTTTTCACCTTTTTCATTTTCCTTATTTACAGGGTCGATTGATTTGATATATTTGTTATAACTTTTTTTTGTGCAACTATTCCCATATTGAACTGGAAATACTGCATTATTATGTTAAAAAAAAATTCTAATTACTGCTGCTAACAATAGGAGTACTAATTATGGTACTCTTATGGTTGGTATCATTAAGTTTACGAAATCATACATAATTTATATATTTTATATTATATCTTTCATATTTGAATTAATAAAATAGTTTTTTTTTAATTTTTATTCCGCACAAATGATGTGTCACAACAGCAGATGTATAGCATTGATTAGGTTTTGGAGAACTAAAGTCTTGATTATTAAATAGATAGTCATTATGCATGAATATATAAATTAGATGGATAGGCAGGCAACCGGACAGAGACTATTGCTGGTCATTTAATTATTTCATTTGAGTAGAAGACTTTGAGATCTGGTCTAAAAGCAACAAAGTGGATTTTGTTTTATTTATTATAACTTATAATAGAATGTGCATAATTTCACACACAGCAATCCAAAACTATGTACACAGTATAAGGAACCATGACCAATAAATAAAAGGCAGCACTGAATGTACACCATAAAGAAATAAGCAATCACTCATAAAGTTATGAGGTCAGCCTGAATTAAATAAATATATGAAGACTCTATTATTGTGGGTACAGTGTCTTGTGTTACTTGCATGAAAATTAATGGAAAAAAGAGTGTGTGATGTCAGGAGGGGCAAAAACAAGAAGTGGAGAAAGTCACAATTCCATTATTTGTACTTTTTTGTGTATGAAGTTTTAAACAGTTCTCTTTTTACATCTGTAAAGTTTTTAATTTCATCCCTTAAATGTGTCACTGAAAATGTAAAAGAGCAAAAATTACAAAACTTATTGTTCCTCATGCTCCAGTATCTCAGTGTGACTGTTACTAAATACACTACAGCTACAATTGCTGCTACCTCTCTCCCTCTTGTTCTCGCTCTCCTTTTTTTTGTTCTTTTCTTCTTTAATAGCAGTGATGAGAGGACCTCACAAATCTGCGGGCTGCTACACAATAGGAGCAGCTCTTGTCTATTGCGGGATTTCTAATTCACCAAGTCCCAAGTGGTGCAGATTAATTATAAATGAATGATACGAGTTAAGCCCTGTGGCCTGAGGGAGATGCTCCCTCCCTCTGCCATGAAATATATATGCGGCTTAACTCCTTTATTAATAACCTATTTATAAACAGATTATTGATTCTTAGGATGGACATAACTTTATCTCTGAGGAGGAATTTCTGCTTGAGAAAATTTGCAATCAGTCAGTTTAGAGCTTTTAACAAGAATTTCTGTCATCTGCAGGTAACGGGGTGTAATTGATTTTAAAGTTGGATGTGACCCTGTTTGTTTTTCCCACAGCTTATATTTAGTTCATTTTAGACAGCAGAGTCTTGAATTCTAAAAAAGAAGACAGATGGTGATAAAGAAACAGAGGAAGGAATATAAAGAGCAAACATTTGTATATGCCTTGCTATATAGGATTGATGGTGAAGTTTACCACAAAGAAGAACCCGAATTAGAGGAGGGGTCTGTTTATAGGGCCATATTTATTAGGATATCATGCCAGCACAGTCCCACAGCTGGGCCAGACTGAGCAAGAGCACACGTCTGATGAGGAGAGCTATTTGTAACATGGTTTCTTGACCATGTGTGGGTAGTGGTGATGGCTGCTTGCCAACAACATTTTTTCCCTTCTTGACTAACTTTAGTAAAATCTCCCTTAGTCCAGGCAAAGTAGCGTTTTACGACAGACTACTTGTAAAATAATATTTTTCAGCATAGATAATTTCTATGAGGTGTCCAGAACAACATACTAAAAGTCCTAAGAAATACTAGTTGAGGAAATATGTTTAATTCTCATCAATGTGTGCCAATAAGGGCAGGCAACAATACACCACAATGGGGCTATTTTGACTTTCACTCCTATCAAAATGAAACTTTACACAATGAAAGTAATTATGAAAACTATCTTTTTTGTAATACATGTTTTTTTTAAATGAATTTGAATATGCACATGAGCTCCACACTTATTGAATATGTACTATTTTGCATAGGCAGAAACACCATTCATATGTATGACAAATACATCGGCCCAATCTTCATCCAATCATCCTACTGCCAATGGGTGATGGCCAAGCTGCTTTTAGACTGGCCTCTAACCTGAAATCTGGCTTGGTAGTACATGCCAGGGTTATAACCCATGACGGTATAGTCTTCAGGGTCACGGAGGCAGTCTTTTGGGTCGATACATTCACTTCCCCCTTTTCACTCCATCATTTGGTAAAAGACGCGAAGACTATGGAACTTTGCAGCTGTTGATGTTGGAGGGAGAGTTTGAGGTTCGACTGGAGATGAGTTCTGAGTTACTTTATCAAAGTATTGGCTGTATCTCAGTATATCCAGTGATTCATCTTTTTCGCCCCCATATAGTGATCAGTGATGCCGGTAACGGGTTACTCTAATCTGACCACTTTTTTCAGTACCGCGTAATCTAACGCGTTACTATTTCCAAACCAGTAATCAGATTAAAGTTACTTCTCCATGTCACTGTGCGTTACTATTTTGTCATTAATAGTCAAATATATATTTGATTTCTTCTTGCGTCTCTGGGAGTGAAGTCATGTAGCCCAGTGATTTTCAGTGTGCCGTGAGAGATCGTCAGGTGTGCCGTGGGAAATTATCTGATATCTAGTGTTGCCTATACATTTTTTTTTGGGGGGGGGAGGTCCTCTTCCCACTTCCCATTTTCCTGTGACTGGCTGGCACCTTAGCTTGATCGAGAAAGCTAGTGCCATTCTTTATTCTTTCGTGGTAGGGAGGCCTGTGTGCCTCCATGACCCTGAAGACTATACCGCCGGGGGTTATACCCCTGGCAGGTACTTTCAAGCCAGGCGTTTTTCAGGTTGAGGCCAGTCTAAAAGCAGCATTGCCATCACCCATTGGCAGTAGGATGATTGGATGAAGATTGGGCCGATATATTTGTCATACATATGAACGTTGTTTCTGCCTATGCAAATTAGGATATATTCATATATATATTCATATATCAGAATATGAGGGGACTGTGATGCTACCAATCTATAATATACATAATTATTTGAATATGTCACAGCTTCAGATTGTCTAGTGTGTTTTTGCTAGCTTTCAAGCATTATCCCTTGTTTCATTGCTCTGCCTGATCTCCGCTCTGACCTGCCTTCTCGACCCTGGATTCCCGTTTTGCCTGCTGCCTATCAGATGTGTTCTGTATCTCTGACAGTCTGCCTGGTTTTTGAACCCTGATCATTCATTCAGCCAGAACTCTTGCAATTCCTAAGACTGCTCAACTGTCGTGGTTTTGGCTTCACGTTTGCCATTTTGCGCACAGTGACAGTATGTGCTAGTGTTTGTACTTGAATGGTTCGGTTCCGTCGGTCGATCTTATACTTGACCCAGTTCAGCACAAAAATCCAAGATCCCAGATCTATAGAATCTATATCAGCCATCGTCATTGGACAAAAAAATTGATGATAGCTGAACCCTTGTTTCCTTCTCATCCTTCCATTCACACAGTCCTCTATCAGTGCCAAAGCATACATCGCACAGCATTACATGTCACTTTACACATCAGTGGATCCTAACCTCCACTCTGGGATATTATTTGATAATAGATGTTTGAAAGCGAATAGTTTTTCTTTATTTTAGTGAGTGATCTCCAGTGAGCTCTATAAATCTTATGGCACAGTCTCCTCTGCCTATACTTTTGTTTGTGGAATCTATATCACACATATCATGCAACACTATTCCATTCACATGGCATTAAAAGGTGTGGCGCACCCAGTTTCAAAACCTGATTGTATTTACATCCAGTATTAATGTGTCGCTAATGTTCGGTCACTCTGTCTAGCTGTCATTACAACCTTCCTCTTGTTAATGCACTTCCAATAAACAACAACAAAAAATAATTAAAGAAGATGATTTCCATCTGTAAAACTGTGATTATGTGTTTGCTTTTTGATTGGTCTCAATTTCTCTTCATGGTGTCTTGAATAACATGACAAATCTGTGTGATTAGTTTCTCCATCTACATTGTTGTGTGTGGACTGATAACACAGCAACAACATTCACATTTGTGTTCTTTGTGTTCACTATGTGTCCCTTACCAACCCCAGTGGTATTTCGGTCAATCAGATCAGAATCTATGCTCAATGCAACCTTGTTGCATTTAGTGTTCTGGCTTAATCACAGTCTCCCGTCTTCTGTGTGCCGAAGTCTCTATGGGAAAGAAATTGAACCCCAAATTGCCTGTTACGATTGTACTGGTAGTGGGTGAATGGTGTGTGATAGAGAAATTACTTCACCTAGTGGGTTCAAATGTGAACAGCAAAACTTTTCCGTAAAGTGCACTGAGTGAGAATTAGGAGAAAATCTGCTTCATAAGGACAAACCATTTAGACTTCCATGGGGTCCAACTGTATCTGATTACAATCCAACCACCAAAAATGCTTTTAATGCAGATGTAAGTACTATTCGTTTAGTAAAATCTTAAAATCTTTAAAATCAATACAACGCAAATCCTGACGAAAGATAAATTAGAAAGACATGACATAAAAAAGGGCAGTACACTGGTACAAGAGAGTTCTGCATCAAACCCCAGTCTAGCCAAGGTCTCTCTGTGTGGAGTTTACATGTTCACGTGGGTCTTTTCAAATTGCCTGTGGGTTTGCATGTTTGTATTAATTATTGTATCTTTGGGTCCGTTCTGTGATGAGTGGTCCAGGTTGTACCCTGCTTCTTGCACAATGTCAGCTTAAACATTGAGAATGGGCACTGGGCCTTTTACTTAATGTCAGCCGATCCCCCAATCCCCCATCCCTCACACACACACAAGACCTCCAAACCTGAAAGGATAAGTTGTTAAACGTGCAGAGAGAATACAACATCTAAACAGCAAATAGATAACAAGATAAACAGAGACAGTAACAAGACAAAACAAATGTAAAGAAAAACAAACAGAGACAATGTGGGCTAATGAGTGTCTACATGTCATACGATGTGTGTGTGGATTGTGGCTGATGTGTAACTTGTTTTACCTGTGTGTGTTTGTGCGTGCATAGGCTGTTGTTTTTATGTTGGGCTCCAGAGGGCAAAGCTAAAGTTGGTTAAGGGAAGACAAGCTGTTCGACTTCGTTGTGGGAACACGTGTTATTACAGAGGCCGTCTGTAAATCAGCCTGGCCCAGAACATGAACACAAACACAAACACAAACACACACACACACACACACACACACACACACACACACACACACACACACACACACACACAATAAGCTGACAAAAATACCTGATAAGCATGCTATGGAAAATATGTGGATAGTGGCTGGGAGGAGACACTCATAAACAAACATTGAACAGAACAGGAGGAGAGCGAAATATAGAAGGAATAAACACATGACAGACAACATCTCCCTGATTGTATTTGAAACATCAAACATGCAAAACCACATTTATAAGTTGTGTATACCTGGAAAATGAATAAAACTGATTATAAGTTCAGAATCTGTGCTGCTCTACTTTCCCTGCTCCTTCCAACCCCTTATATCTCTGGTGTAAATATTGCAGCAACATCTTTAAATCAGCTGATACTTGGGTTGGGGTTGGGTCTCAAATTAGGGAGTACTCATTTATGTCAGAACATTAAAGGATATGAGTGATTTAGATTTCATAAACATTTTCCATTAAATACCAACTTAGTAGGCTACCATCAGCCAAAGTAGAAGCAAATGTGGTATGTTTTTTCAAATTTATTTCCGGAATAATTTTTAATGTTTCATTCAATCTAGATTTTTCTGTCGTATATAAGACATGACCTTTTTTTCCTGTGTGATTTTATTAAATAATAGATTAAATTATAGAAAGTGTTTCTGCAGAGCATTATGATGTCACAGTGAGAGAGAGTTAATCTTTGAGTCCAAGTGTAAGGTTGTTCTTAAAGGTTCAGTGTGTAAGATTTAGGTGAAAGGGAACTTTCACCTAAATAGATTTGCAGACATCTGTCTTGTACAAATTGTGGTTTTCTTTACCCCAGCAAATATGTTATTTTAAAATCGAGAGCGGGTCCTCTCTACAGAGGCAACCAATGTTTTTTTTTACAGTATTCCAACCTGGAAATAACTCAACACCTTATGAGTTTTTATGACAACTGAAGGCTACCACAGGCTCTCTCCCATGTTTAGAAGCGGAGGGTGAGAAGAGGGTTATTCAGCTTCAACATGCAATTTAAGCACTCAGTTCTACACACTGAATCTTTAAGTAAGAAGTTTAATGTGCTTGATGTCTGTGGTTATTTTACAGCAGTGTGGAATGAACTGTTGTGGATAACAGAACTGATTAAGTATCTCTCATTGATCTTTACTCCGTCTGGCATTTAGGTCATAATTAGAATACAACTTTTTTGTCTACATGATCATATCAGCTGAAAAATCAAATGAAAAGTGACTCATGGGGTTTGTGCTCCTTTTAGGGAGGTGTATATGGGTCTGATTATATTCAATCAACTGACCAAAATATTTTTAAACCTACGAGCAGTACAGGTGACCTGCTCTGAACAGGCAAGGCTGAGTAAAACACATGTTGCAGAACACCCAGGGCCACTCCTGATGAAATGTGGGAGGGTACATATGCCCACATGTTCGTGCATGTGATGCGTTCTATGTTTGCACACAAACAAGTTACATGATGTGATGCATGGTGTACCAACTCAATTGAAGAAGAGAAGAGTCCTGTCATCTGACACCTAATGCATAATTGCAATGATTGCCAATCAACTTTAACAACACCAATTAGGCCCCCAATTTGTCCGAACCTGTCTGCATTACTAGATTTGTCTTTCAATGCCCCCTGCTGCAACTCTCCTCCCACTGGGGTGCAAGATACAAAACTGGTTTTGATTAGGAATTTCATCTTTGTGCTTTTTCGTAAAGAAGGCTTGAATAAGGTTGTATTACTGGGAAAAGCAAGCAAATGCCCAGAGGGCCCCAGAAACCCTAAGGCCTAAACGCTCTTGTTTTATTGCATAATATGAATTATCACAAATATTTACAAAAACATGTATACATCACAACTGAAGTAGAATATCAAAGACATCATATCAACAATATCAATGTAACAGTTCAAAAACCTGTACATACCATAGCCTGAGCACCAATGAGGGTGACAAATTAAATGTTTCTGTTGTGGCTGGGCTTGGGTGTGGCCAGGAGGCTTAATAGTGCACCCAAATGCAGGATCCTGTTGGCACAAATTAGTTTGGATGTTCATCAAATTTGGTGGGATCATCTTATCATTGTTGATTTAATAAAGTCAGCCATTTTGGATTTCCTTAGGTCTTGGGCAGGAGTTGCTTTGCTCGCAGCTTAAATTTACTGCTGTCATTTTATTTGTGTTTGTTTATTAGAAAGCAGATCAAGTAGCTGTATCAACTCTAGAGTAACGTTTGATTTCTGGCTGACTGAGGAAATAAGGAAACATATGGGTGCATATGGGTCATTCGATGCACCATGAACTTTATGATGCACCATGAACTTTACAAGGTTAATTGTGCCATTGGTCCTTTAATGTGACATTGACTCGTGGATTGGTGTAGAATCAAAACCTATTATCAGGTGAAGCTTGCTCAATTATTAGAAATTGTTTCACTAGTTACACAAGAGACCTATGATAACAAGTTGTCATATGTGATAACAAGTTGTCATATGTGATGCAGATAGTAACCCCTGACTGCAGATAGTAACCCCTCTAACAGGAAGGGGATGTATGCCTATGTTTTTACACAAGTGACCACAGTGTACAGAAAACCCATTCACATACCAATATCAAGAGATATTGGGGTCCTTGGGTTTTCCAGTGATAGAAACAATCAGATCCTTTAAAATTGAATGTAGGGAAGCATACGTATATGGGATCCTGGGAATAAAGTACCTTATTGAGTAAAGTTACTCTCCACCACTGTGCAAAACCCTTTACCAACAGGCACTACTTTAAACTCTTAGACCTCCATTATTAATATCTGCTGTGACTAATGCTCTTTCCATTTTTCATGTGGAAACGACAATTTATCAATACAGTACATTATGCTTATGAGCTTTAATCTCACAACAAAATCCGTTCAGTGTAGATGAAAGCCATATCATTGTGAAAAAGTAAATGGCACGTGATGGTTATTATTTAGTGTTTCAGTGTCAACTTCTAAGGGACCACTTAGATGGAGTTCCAAATGTGCTGACAGATGTTGGAGCATGAAAAAGAGGATGGAGAAAGAAAGTAAAGCACACAAAGGGGGGAGGTATAAAGGAGGGTTCGAAGGCAGAGTTATGATGGAAGAGACAAAGCCTGGGGGGAAAACACAAGAGACAGAGCTATGAAGCAGGCAGACTTGTTGGTCTACATCCCAGTGGATTCTGGGAGTTAGTGGTGCAGCTTTGCAGAACCTGTGTTTAGTAGTGTGTTTACATTAATGAGCTAAGAGTAACTCCAAGTCTCAGAACACAAGTTTTTGTAAGTGCAGGTGTCTTTTAGGAGGATGCAGATAAATGATCGAGTCATGTCATTACTGGTAACATCAAATACCCCAGACAGACAACACAAAAACAAAGTCAGAGCCAATTAATCTGCTGCAAAAACATCTTCCACTCTTGTCATTCTGATAATGTTAAATGAGGCTGATGATATGATTTCTGTTATTGAGAGGGGAGCATGTGGAATGTGAGGTTAGTCAGGGTGACTTGCTCATCTTACTGCTGACTTCCAGCAGAAGAAACAACCAGGGAAAAATATACTGCGAATCATCATCCCATTGGACAGATCAAGTGTCCACCTCTGAAAAACCGAATTGAGTCTATCCATGGCACAGGTAAGCTATAGAGCCATTAATTAGCTGGCTGCATAATGTGTGCCTCTCTCAAATCTCCCTCCTGTATCAGCACATATAGTACCACTGATCTTGGCCAGTGTTACCCAGACCAGAAGGAATTCACAGCTTCCTTCTGAACTCAAATACTTGGTGGCAACCAAGTATTTGACAATCAAGACCCCTTGAATTATGCAGCCATTTACATTTTGACAGTCTAGCACACATTCTCTCCTCACTAATCTCCAAGTTTTTCCTTTAAAACTCCCTTTTCTTCGAAAAGGTGTTTCTTGTGTGCCCACTGCCCAACCTGAAATGTTGCACTCTTTACCCAGTTCGCTTCTGGCTTAGATGCCTTTTCATACAAATCTATAGACTAAATCAGAAACACAAAATTATCAAAATGAGGTAGTTGGCCCACTTTAACACATATTTCAGACTACCCCACCAGAAATATATATATATATTTTTTCTGTTTTGGCTATAATGTTACGATTTAGTTTTCTTAGAACCCACAAAGCAGAGACAAACCACTGCACCCCACACAGTTCTATAAGTTTAAGGTTTTTTATTGTCCAATCAAGTTGGGTTTGAGGATGAGATGAGGAAGCGCAGATCGGATTATACTCTCAGAGAATCCCGTCATCGAGGAGGGAAGGCAGGAGAGCCGAAGAGTTAATCCTGGAGGCACAAGGAGAAAGGAATAAAATTGCTTACCTTCAGGTTAGTGAATGACCCAAAATACCTCCTGAGCCACAGCCACCCCCATTGTTAATATTAAAACTTTTGTAAATGAGATTTCTGCCCTCCATTTTT